>NW_008795555.1:757003-793651 GCF_000699145.1 Aptenodytes forsteri
GGGGGGGGGGGGGGGGAGCAAACTTGTTCTCATATATCCCGAAAGTGTGGAAGGCATTTTAAATGTAGTGTAAATCAGAGGCTGAAAAAAGATGCTATGCTCACAGTTGTGACTGCTACAGGGAAGCGTTACCTGGGATTTATGCAGTGTGTCTGAAAAACCATGAGACTGGAGTGCTTTAGGGAGGCTTTGGTGTGAATAGCAGCTTCATGTCAATAATCGGGAAAGTTGTAGGCATGTACCACACCATCAAACACAGTGTTACCTCTGTTCTGGTTTTGAAACCATCCATGAAACTCCCGTTTCATGGAGGCTCTTAGGTGAGTTATCTAATTGTAATTTTTTTCCTTGGAGATGATGCTGTGTTACTGCTGTATGAGGCAGATGCAAGCATTTTGTATTAGGAGGTGGGAAAGCTCCTGCTGAAGTGATGGGAACGCTGCCTCAGCAGAATGGCTGTGTAAGCTGAGGAGTTTGGTATCCCACACGTCTATTTTACTTCCCTACATTTTTCTCCTGAATTCTCTTGATATGAGGAGTTTCCAAGAAGTTACTATGGTCTATTGTGTTCTTTCCTGCTAGTTTCGTAACAGCTCTGCAATTAAAGTTAATCAACATATGCATACAATAAGCTTTCCAGTAATTCTGTTTAATCATGAGGAAAATGTTTCTACAGCCTGGCCACATGCAGTACTCATAAATTAGCTCAGAACAGTGTTTCTAACATATCACACCCCCCCTCTAATCTTCACAGGGGAATTTTCTGCAAAGCTATTAGTGACTTAAAGGAACCCGTTTGGCTTAGGAAATATATGGTTTTCAAACCTCTAATTTCCACGTTCTTGACACTGGGAGACCACAGAGGCAGACTGCTAATACACTGAGAGTCCACATTTGTGAATTAGTTTTGTGTTCTTTTTGACTAAAGAAAGCAAAGGAAAAGGAAAGCATTTATATGTACCATCGTGTATTACATCTGCTTCACACATGTATTTATCTGAACGTGAGAACTGCTGATTCAAACCACTTTTCTGGTTTTGAGACTGTGGGTGTGCTTGGAGCATGGTTAATGCTGCGTACCTCTGGGTGCAGCATGGCCTGTGGAGTGCTATCTGATGAAGGTCGTCTCAGCACCCTTGTGGCTATTGTAACATGATTAATTTGTATTTAATTTAAAAGAGAAAACAGCAAGGGATTTGGAGGTCAATACATCTGGTTCTTCAAGTTCTTCCCAAGAGATAAAGCCAAGATAAAACTAATGGGATGGAGGCTTGAACGCCAGGAGCAGCAGTGCTTTGCTATGTGACTTTTCCTGGCTTTCACAAGCTGTATGAAGCACGGACTATTTTCATTGAGCCCTTTTCTACGAGGTTTACTCCTTACTTTTAGGCAGATTGGGTTTCATTCCTTTGCGCTAGCCACATCTTCCACAGACTGTGCAAAACCTGAAGCACGCACCAGAAGATTGAGAGTCCATTTAGACCTGGGGTCTGCTTGGCACCTTCCTCACACAGAGACAGTGGTTAGCATCCCAGTACTTAAAAACGTGTAGTGAAGGATGACAGTGAGTGGCTTCGGGAGCGACCTGTCTGAAGTGTTCCAAACGTGTGTTTTGTGTTTAGGTTGTGGAAAGCACAGCAGTTTGTAAGGGGTTAACAGGCTCCTGCATTTGGTAGTTTGGGGAACAGTGCAAGTAGAAAGGAAAGCTGAGTAAAGGTAAGCTAAGGAGAAAGGTGCATCTGTTGCCTTTTGGCTGGCTGATGCTGGAAATGTCTATAGAGATTACAGTTGAATGGTTTTCCGGAGATTTGCTTTTCTTTTGTAACCATTTTGTGGATAACGCAGCAAGCTCTGAGGAAATGAGCTCGATGCGGACTGACGCTGAGAGCTTTGTTCGCCTCCTTGGCTGGCGGAGCTGCCTGCCCACGTTACATGCAGGCACCGCTCTGTTACCTCGTCCGCTTGGACCCGGGCATTGTCTCTTACAGAAAAATAATACAGCAAAACATGACACTTCTTCATGCCTAAATGGCAAAAAGATAATTTCTATATGGTGAGCCTGGCCAAAGGAGGAGATTGGTTTAACTCCCCCTCCCCCCCCCCCCCATTACACTTGTGTTCTTGTGGATGGAGCCTGCATTGTGTAAGCTCTCAGCTGAGAAAAGATTTGGCCATGTGAGTCAAGTGCCTTTTGTTCAAAGGATTGCAGTTTGCATTCTCAACAAAAAGAATCTTTCTTCTATTTAGACAAGATCAGTGAAAACTTCTTGAATTGCCTTCTTCTCAGCCTTTTAAAAATCTTTTTAAAAAAGAACTTGTCAAGCTACCAAGGGAAAAAAAAAACAGCAGGTAGAGCATGCAACAAAATATAAAGAAGTAAAAAATAACTTCAAAAGCTGTGTGTGAAATTTTCAGTCTTTGAGCATCTTTTTAATTATTTATGTGACGGGAAGACTTCCCCCCCCCCCCCCCACACCCAGTCACACCACTGGATCTGTGGGGAAAAAAACATGAAAACTTGGTTCTGAAGAGTAAATTTTTAGGTTCTGAAGAGTAAATTTTTAATTATGTTCCTTTTTGAACTCTGTGTAACAGATAGCAAAATAAAACTAAGAAAATAATAAAATAGAGGATTTTTTCCACCTGTTTTGGTTGGAAGATGTATGGCTAGAATTTACCTTTTCTGGTGACACATAAGAAATGAAAACATGTTCAAGAAATTTTTGTAGAAGTCTCCAAGAAAATATTGTGCACTACTAAGGCTTGCAGTGAACTGAGATAATTTTTGGGTCCATCAGTCAAAAGCCTTTTCCATATAACTGCTTCTAGGGACTCCAGTGAGTCTACGAATAAGAGTAACTCTGTGATTAACCTCTTACCTGGAACTTACTTTCTCATGTTTTCCACAACAGCTGATTGTCAGGTTCAAGTCCAAAGCAGTTTGGTGCTAATGTTGTGGGCTGATTTGAGAAATCACTCCTTTACCATGCTCTGGGGAAAGCAATCGTCTGCATGGAGCCAGGAGCGCTGACAAGCCGGGGAGGATAGCTGAGCTGAATGAATTTAGGATTTCCATCAGGTGGAAAATTCTGGCATTTCAGCTGTTGGTTGTTTTTTTTTTTTTTTTTTTTTTCTTTTTTTTAAAAAAAAGGTCAGTCAAAAGCCTTTTCCATATAACTGCTTCTAGGGACTCCAGTGAGTCTACGAATAAGAGTAACTCTGTGATTAACCTCTTACCTGGAACTTACTTTCTCATGTTTTCCACAACAGCTGATTGTCAGGTTCAAGTCCAAAGCAGTTTGGTGCTAATGTTGTGGGCTGATTTGAGAAATCACTCCTTTACCATGCTCTGGGGAAAGCAATCGTCTGCATGGAGCCAGGAGCGCTGACAAGCCGGGGAGGATAGCTGAGCTGAATGAATTTAGGATTTCCATCAAGGTTGAAAATCTGGCATTTCAGCTGTTGGTTGTTTTTTTTTTTTTTTTTCATCCTAAATTAAGAACTAAGGTTTGGAAGGAAAAGACTAGACCTAGAGGTCTAGTCTGATGCAGCTATCAAGCAATGCCTACTTCAGAAAGGTCACGCAGCATCTGTTTCTCTTGCTCCTTGGGTTGGTTATGTACCCAAGCCTTCCCATCACCCAAAAGCAAGCTGAGGAAACATCCTAGAAGTAGGATGAAATTCCTTTGTGTAGAAAACAAAGGTTCTAAGGTTATTTTGAAATTTATAATATTTAATTTAGCCATTTTTATTTAAAAAAAAAAATGTATCTCAACAGTCCTGAAATTGAGGAGGTTTTTTTTCAGTACATGGGATAAGCAGAAATATTCTTACAAATCAGTTTGATATTACACTGTTTCCTACTGTGGCATATTTGTTTCTTTGCTGTGGTTCAGGAAACTAAGCTATGCCCAGAGGAGGCCTTGGAGTTGTAAGGCCCCTACATGATTTCTGTGATGCTCTGAAGTCAGATAAATCCATATGATTTGATCTAAAGAAAAGATGTGTGCGCTGTGACAGCTGAAGTGCCTGGAACAAGTGAAATAATGGTGGCTTGAACTTGTTGCCATTCAGTAATACGTTGTTAGCAGTAAGAAAGCAATGTGATACAGTATGGATGGATTCAACCCAAAATGTCTTAAGGCTGTTAAAAAGTATTCTGATGTAGCAGGAAATAATTCACTTCCTTCCCTGAACAGTAAAATTTGAGGAAATTTTCCTAGCTGAAAAGTTAGAATTTTTTTTTCTTTCAGGAAAATCATGGATATTTCCCCCCTCAATCTTTTATTTGACAAGACCTGCAGGTTCTGGTGTGGAGATATGTAAAATTCCACTTCCATTTCTAGAAATTGTCTTCTGGTCATGCCTTCCGCTCTGATTCCTGGCAGATGTGTTACCTTTGAGTAATTGGCATGTGGTAAAACTTAGAGTAGCCCCAAGAATACATGTAAAAGAAACACTTTTGTTTCCTTGTTCTGCTTATATCAGGGTTAAGTGAACTTGAGGACTGTGTTTGAATTTTTACTTATGTAGCTCTCTGAATGAAATACTTGAAATGTACTGCTGCCAGGCATCATGTTATATTATATATGTGTTGCTACTGAGATGATGATCAGTTGCTACTGATCAGGCTACTAAATGTTGCCTGGTCGTTCATTGTCATTGCATCTGCTGGACAGGCATGCACAGAAATAAAAGTCATCATGTGTGGATTATTTTTTTTTTTAAGACATTCTCTCAAATTCACTGATTATTCCTCCTGCTTCTTCATACTCTCACATTTCTTGCATCTTCTCTTATGACTGAAAAATCAGTTCTAACATTTAAGTACAATGCAAAAAGTCCTTGGCCAGAGTGAGGGTGGGAGTATAGTTGCAAATATACTTGAATAGTGTACTAGTATACGAGTCACAGATGTGACTTGTCTGATGATGCAAAATAGTGGTAAGCAAAATACCATTTTTGTTTCGTAAGCTACAAATTCCATCACTGGCTGAGTCGTCTGTGCCTTACAGTCAGACATGTCAACTTCTTCCCAAAATACTCAAAATGGAAGATAAGCTCTAAAGAGATCGATTAAAATTCTGTTATCCTTGTTTGAATTCCAAAGGGTATCATTGCTCGTCCTGTCCTTTTCTGTTTTGCCAGGCATCAAATGGTTCAAAAGATAATTTTAATTCATTTCAGTTTTGCTGCTGTACTTTTGACACTTCCTGAGTAATATAGTATGTGACAGGGCTTGGAGTGAAACTTTATTCTATAAATATCCTTCCAGTTTTAATAAAGTGAAGGACAAACTCCACAGGCGATTGTGATGAAAAGTTTTGCCTTGTCCCCTACCCTTCTGTCAACCCATGAACATACAGCTGAACCATCCTTGCTCTGCAAAATAGATATCATGGCAGCTTCAGGAGGTGAAAAGAAATTGTGTGAAGAGCTTCACTTCCACCCTGGGCTGTGTATTTCCTTTCCTTGTGAGTATTTAGCACCCAATCCTGCAAATCTGCTGTTACATGAACAGTTACCTCTGGAGTAAGGGAGCTTCCACTGAGAGGGAGAATTGTTTGCAGGTGTGAAGGTCTGATAAACTGAGTCTTTATTTGCTTTTTATTTCCTATCCTCAAGACACACAAAGTAGCTGTGTTTTCATAAGAGGAAAATGCAAGGGTCCTGTTGTTAGTGATCTTTCAAAGAACATAAGTACGATTGTGCTCAGCCTGTGGAAATTTGTCACGCTACCTACCAGGAGTAAGTATTTGTTGGATTTTTTTTTTTTTTAATGTGTTCTCAGTAGACCTCATTTTGCATTCACCTACTTAGTATGTAGCCCCTGAGGTCTTTACCAAGGGTGTAGACGTTGCTATTCTGATTTGCTGCTTCCACCCTGTGCTTGCACAGCTGCAAGGGTGGTGGGGAACCAGCTGACCATGGCTTTGGTTTTGCCCTTGCTATGTGTTCTTGATCTGGTGAATCCCAGTTGTTTCCTCCTAGCACACTATCTCCTGCCCCCTTCACTCCCTGCAGCTTGATTCTTGTTTCTTTCCTGAATCAAAAACATGCTTTTCCTCACTCCTCAGCACATCCACCTTCAGCTGCTCCCTTACCTTTATGAAGCCATTGCTACTTTGTGTTATTTACTGTGTTTGCTAAACAGCTGGAGTCATGCTGAACCGTGAAATGATTTCTCCTTTCTTACAGTCACAGTCTGTAATGTGTCATGTCTTTGAGATGGTTTCATGCTCTAGATCGGGGAATTTTTAATATTGTGCTCCTGTCTGGAGTTTTGCTGGGAATAAATCTCAAATTCTCACGGACATCATCTACCAAAACAACCCTAGCTTGGGGCACAAGGAAGTTGTGTTTGAAACAGTGTTAATGATCTATAGCGAGTACAGTGTGGGTCATGGTGTATATAAATTCTATCTGGTCAACTTTTTCTTTTTTTTACTGCTGTCGCTTCCTATAATATGATAGATGCTGGAGCGCTGCAGCCACCTGCATTTCCAGCAGACCCAGTGTGCAGCAGCTGCCCCTTGTTGGGCAAGCAAAGGATGGAATATGAGATTGCAGCATGCATTTGTATCAGTCAGCAACAAGGGCAGCACAGGGTCTAGCACATCATACCCTGGGCAAAGAAGCCATTTGGAAAAGCTGTGTGTAAGGAATAACACATTATTCATTTCCTCAGTCTAGTTAGTCCATCAAAAATCAATATGACTGATGATAGTATTCCTAAAGGCGAAAGAATCTGAACAGAAAGGAAAATATACTTCTTTTAACATAATACAACAGAAAACCCTGAGGTTATTCAAAACAACTGGGCAGGGCAAAGATGCAGAAAAATCCAGAACACACAGCTCTTCCCTGACCTGCAGGGCAATGGGTTTTGCTGTCTTGCTCTTTACTTAACCTGTGTAAAGAATTATGAGAGAAATTAGTAAAGATGCTGCTGACGCTCCTTGGCTGCCTTTGGTCTGTACCCATGATGGGAGGGCACAAATGCCTTACTGAGGCATTGAGGAGACAGGTTAATTGGCTTACGTGGAGCCTGGGGTCTGCTAGCTCTTGGGGCAGCTCTAGGTGAGCCTTCTGCTGCCTGCTTGGGGTGTCTGGAGGTCACTGAAATACGACTGAGTGATGAATAAGATGTTATAAGGTGAGGGGACAACCAAAAAGACCAAGATTGTTTCCTGTGGTCTGCTGTGCTGGTTTTTTAGTTGCAAAGTTGGTGTCCCAGTGGAGTTCAGGAGCTCCATCACCTCAGGGTTGCTTTCCTCCATGTGCAGAAAGGCTGGATGCTATTTCTCCCTGAGTGGAGCTTTGTCTTCTGTGTTTTTTTGGCTGCTACGAAGCCATCTGGAGGTGTCAGCTTGCACACACTTGCTTGCCAAGCTGTGTTTCATGCAGAGACCAGGTAACACCTGCGAACCATTCTCTCTACAAACTATCAAGTGTTTTGCAGGTGGCACTTGAAGTGTTGATGTTCACCTGCGATGGGCTAAATGGTTTGTGTCATGCCTGCCCCAGGAGCTCGTCTTTCCAGGTTACACAACAGCATACGCTGACTTTCAAATCCTCTGGCCTTGGCACCTTGGACTCTTTGGGAGGAGACTGGCAGCCGGAGCTCCTTAACAAATTGTCCCAAAGAAATGAATTCCAAATCTGGCAGGGTTTGCTGGACACCAGAGATCTTGTACTGTTGGAAGAAATGAGAAGCTACCTTATTCTCTCAATTTGTAATTTAAGGATGACGCTGCGGTTTTAAGTAGACAAAGGATTGCTGAGAGTACATGTGATAGTGATGGGGGTGCGTGCACGTATGGGTGAGTCTTTTGAGTAATCTGTTTCATTTCTTAGCCATTCTTATGCTTCCATGTGTATAGCATAGGTGATGTGCTTTTGGATGGGCCAAAGAAGGGCAGTAGAAACCCGCAGGATTCAGAATACGTATTACAGTATGGTGTAAGAAAGTAACAAAATGATGCTTCAATTTCTGTGGTAATAGAAAATTTACCTTGTGTTTTGGTACAATATAGGAGGCTTTATGAGTCTTTTGAGAGAGCAGAGCCTTTCTACTAAAGGTAGAGTAATGGAAACTTTATGGAATAAAAATTTTATACTACCAGTATACACCTAATGGCTGGGAAAATAATTGTAAGAAGATGTGAAAAAAAAATCTTAGCTGTAGCATTTCGATAGTAATTTGAATCAGTCTCTCTCAAATGATCTCACGGAACAGCTGTCTTCTGTGTATGTTCACGTGTTCTTAGTGGGAGTTGAGATAACTGTAGCATTTATAGTAATTTGAATCAGTCTCTCTCAAATGATCTCACGGAACAGCTGTCTTCTGTGTATGTTCACGTGTTCTTAGTGGGAGTTGAGATAACTGGTATTGAGTAACTGGCTTTCTGAATTTTCGTAATACTTTGCTTATCAAATAGCATACACTTTGACTTGTGTTCCTTAACTGGTTGTACACAAAACATAGCCTCCAGGCTTGATCTTGCAAAGACTGCAGACTTGAGAGTAAAACTAAGATCACACAGAGAATTTGAGTTACTTTCATCGACAACTGTTCTGGTCATCAATTGATCCGTGATAATTGTGCAAGTCCTGCTCTCATCAGGAGGAACTGTGCGTTACACATGTCATATTGGCCACGTTTTGATTTCATCCTTAGTTTGACAGAGAAGGCACTGCCCTAGAAAGTGGGGGATGTTGGGGAAGAGAAATCTGATCACCTGCTCTTTGTTGTCACATACAAAAATAGAAATCTTTGAAATGTTGATGTTGACTTCCCGTGTTTTCAAGTCAATATACCTGTTTGATGTGGTTTATAGTGAAATCAAAGCTATCCATGTCTCTGAATACGTTGTCTGGATTAAGCTCCTCAGAGGACTTCAGTGCAGAGGCTTCAAACTGCTTTAGTTTTGAAGGTGCACGCTGGCGTGCTCGCGTTGCCCAGCAGCATGTTGGAGCTATAGCACAGCTTAGGTGTTTTGAATTTCGTGCAAGATATACGTGTAAATGTCCAAGCACCTGCTCGAGATCTTGCCCCTGTATTTGCAGTCTGTATAGGGTGGCCATGAAACAGCTATGTTGAACAACTACTGTTGTTCAAATGCAGTCAGCCTAGTAATTTCTCTTAGGAAAAAAAAATTAAGTATTTTAATTATATTTAATATTAGTCCTACATAGACACAAATGCCAGCATGATTTATTTCGTTTAGCAGTATATTCCTCTCAACTGAATTATGTGTAATTGTGTAGACATGGTCACTTTAAATATTTTATGGGCTTGTATAATGTAAGACAGAGTGCAGCCTGCAGGGCCAGCAAGAAATATTGCTGTATAACTTTTATTTAATTTTATTTCAGCAATTTAATAATTCATTTTAACTGGATTTGAACATCAGAACAAGCTTATCTCTAGAGTGTAACCTGCTGCTGTAGTTCTTGAATAGACAAGTCAGACCAGTGAAGAGGACTCTTGAATAGCCAGCAGAGATGAGCTACGCATGCGTTCAGGTTGTCATCTAATAAGAAATATCCGACTTGTTTGCTGCTTCAGAGACAAAGTGTGTTAAAGGTTTGAGCTGGCTAGAAGCTTTCTGATAAGGTAGGGTTATGTCTTGTGGAAACTATAGACTTGTCAAAGGGAAAAGTGTTTTAACGAAATAGGAAGGGTTCCTTTGGAAACTTGTCTTGTTTGCTGCTATTTTACCTGTAGTCAGGATTTTGTTCCTGGAAGTCCTGAGGTGGGGGGAAGAAAACCAAACAATTGCATCACCTTCTCAGGCAGCATGGTACCCTGGTTCCAGTCACGGCCTCCGTGAATCTTTCAGAGGTGGAACGTAGCAGTTGGGTCTATGCATTTGTCATCCTTGGCATCCCTGGGATGTCATAGGATGGCTTTCCACCAGCTGGGGCAATTTTGGACCTTGCTGAATTCGGACAGGATAAAACCTTTCACCCTTTCTATCCTATTTTTGAAAGGAGAGAGGAGGGACCAGCAACGTGGTCATCTGCTTCCTGTTCCTGCTTATCATGACAAAATATGTGAAATGCTCACTTACGGGCAAAGCGACTGTTTTGCAATGGACACTGGATGCAGCTGAGCCCGATAGGTGTTTCGGTAAATGGTAAAATGCTTAGTGTAAAAAGGGAGTAATTGTTCTGCATGTGGTGGCAGTTGCGTTATAGACCATCTTATTGTAATCAGTAATTCTTAATTGGCTGTGGGGCCTGATTCAGTGAAGTGCTGAATGCTTTTGCAATGCAGAATGCATTAAGGATGCTGAGCACCTTTGCAGGCTGCTGACTTCTAACTAATACAGTACGCGACCCATAGATCACCTGATTTTCATAGTCATTTGCCTTATAAAAAAAAAAGTCTGCCATCTTTATCAAGAGAGAATATTTGTTTTTATTTGCAGGATGAGTATCATTTAAGTCAGATGTCATCCTTTTCAGGTTTTGCCACTGGTCATGTCATAGATGGATTTGAATATGATTTATTTCAGTGAGATAATTAATAACACAGCCAGCTTTAAATGCAGTGTCCACAACTGCTTCTCGCTTTTGGCTAATACAGTACAAAATCTGTCACTAACATGCCTTTCATCTGGAATCGTCCACCTGAGGATGTCTGATCTCTTCTGATTATATCTGCTTAAAAATGTTTAGTTGCTCAGGTAGATAGCTAGAACTTGAAGTATAAAGCACCGTGTAAATAAAAGTTGTCCATCCAAGGAGTCTCTGCAGGAACATAGTAGCCTTTTGAGGCTGATGCAGAGCAAGAGTGTCTCACCTAATGTCTGCTCGGTTAATAAAAACATGTTATTGTGGATGACCAGCATGTAACTGAATAGATCCAAGGCTTTGCATCTTGCTTTGATAAAGCAAGAGATGATCAAAACCTCCACGTTTTCAAACAAATTAAATACTTTATAGCCTACTTGAATTCAAAAATTTGTACTCGCAGGTCTTTTGGTTATTTGCGAAGTCTTTCCTAGAGGGGTAAAACTGATCATAATTTGATACAATGCAGCTGAATACTTTTTGCTTTACTTGAAGTAAATGTCCAGATTTTGTATCGGTTGCTTTCATTTCTCTGAAATCATCAAAACTGCCTCTCAAGAACTGAGATGTAATAGCTCTGAACAGAGGAACTGTAATTAGAGAAAGGCGGGGAGATAAATGGGCAGAAACGAGCATGAGTTCCTGCAGATCAGGTTCCCTGCTTCTGAGCATGCTGTATCAGAGCAGCCTTTGCTTCCCGTGACTCTGCGTCCCCATATGCTTCAGCCTTGGTGCCCAAGAGTCCAGGTGGAAAATACCCCTGTGGGGAGGCGCTTTTATCCTTCTCCAGCAGATTCCCTGCTGGCAGCTCCTCTTCTGGAGACCTGGGTCTCCATCCTGGCAGGGAGAGGGTGGTAACCATCTCCCAATCCTTCAGGTTTCTACCTACTACTTGCCAAGAGACATCTTGTGTCTTCAGTACAGTCTGGCAGGTTTCCCTTCGCCCTCCCCTTCCTCCTGTCCCATCTTTGCAGGCACCGTTAAGCCATTTTACCTCTGCATCTTGCCTTGGTCTACCTGCAATGCAGCGATGCTGCTCGTGTGTTTGTATGGCCACGTATGAATGGTAGAGAGTGATTTCTTTTCCAGTAAATTGAACTCCCCTTCTCCTCACACCAGCTGCCAAAAGATGACAGCTACTGGGGAGACTTAAAATCCAAAAAAGCTACGGATAGTTTTATAGGCGTAGGTCCTTTGGATTAGAGTCAAACAAATCATTGATACTTTGGTTTGTGGACTGATGAGAAAGATTGGAGGGAAAGAAGGCAGATAGGGGAACTGGATAGCTATGAGTGTGTTTTGGGCAGTTTCCAACTAAGAAACAGTAATTTTAAGAAATTATGAAGGGTTAAACAAAATTTTACATAGTTGAAATTATTTTTTTTATTTTGGGGCTGATTTTTAAACAAATCTAGATAAAGCTCAGAATTGTTGCCATTTCAAATCAAAAGTTAATTAAAATCTCAAATCTAAATTTTGAATATTTTTGGTTAATTTTAATAGGTATTTCTCACTGAAAAAGTTTGTCTGAAAAATATCACCTACTCCTTACGATGCTAGACAGCATATTTTATGAGACATTTGTGTTTTGACAAAGCAAGCTCTGTCATACCATTTGGTTTCACATATTTTTATACCAACACTTAAATGTTGGGCTTGAGCTACTCAGCTGTAAGAAAATATATTTATAATCTCCTTACAGTCACATATTCTTGCATGCTGAAAGAGTTGGTTAGAGTAATTTGTAACTCTTCCAGATAGTTTTAAAGAATACATATTTTAGAAGAAAAAAGGAACTGCAAACAGGAGCTCAGAAAGCAGCTTTTCATCTGATCATACAAAAGGCAACTGCAGAGCTTCCAGCAAAGCTTGCCAGTGACTGAATGTTGCTGTTGGAAGGATCCCACACTTGGATTTGAACACATCGTCCAACCGTGTTGTATAGGTGGCCAAAAGAATGAATTCTACTTTTAGAGAAAACACCTGTCCCTGCTGCCTCCGGTCCTGTGCCACGGATTCCTCTTGGCAGCAGAAAGGGATAGAACAAGTGTGCTCTATTTTGAAAAGTATTTTTGGCACTGCAATAGTCTATTCTTACCTTCCAGATGTACCTCTTAAAATATTTTTTTCTTACAGTCTCTCCATGAAGTCTGTGCCTGCATCTCCCATGTGACTTCCAATATTTTCATCCTTGGACCAAAATCTGGCCGAGGGCAGAGAGAGTTTTGCTAAAGCAATGTTTGGGCGACAGAGTCGCTGAGCAAAGCACCGGTTTTACTTGGAAGCTATATCTGCTGTAGGTTAGGTAAGGTAGAAACATCATATGGGGGCTGTATTCTTGCATGAGACTGCATTGCTGTGCTTTTACATTGATTCGCATTGCACTGAAGAGTGCTGACTGAGACCTGGACAGACAACTTGGCTCCTGAGTGGGCAGGGTTTTGTGCTGAAACTTCTCCTTTTTGAAATAGGATTTAGAATGCATTTATTTCTGTAGAGCGCTCTTCTATAGGAGAGTGAGTTGTTTGAACCATGCTGTTTGTTTATGATACAGTAAGTAGCTGGCAAGTTTTGTGATTGTTTGAGCTGGACTCTTTTAATAACCATGTTTCTGATAGAAATATTCAATGTTGCAGAAGAAAACTGTCAACAAGCTTGTTTTAAATCCTTTGAGCAAATGTTTGTGACAGTCACCTTACCTCCAAGATCCACAGAACATAAATATGAATGCAGCCAAAGCAAATTAAGTAATTTATTTGAGCAAATATTCATAGGACAATGAGCTGATATATTTGCATGGGGCTAAAATGTTCTTCGTCACGGAGGTTGACTGAAGAAGTTAAGACTCTAGCTGGAGCTGTCAAGGAAAGACATAGGGCAAATGAGCTTGCTTACTTTGTTCTTTCTTTTCCAAGCCTAAAGTTAAGATCTTAAATTCCTTCCCTTTGCATATGAGCGCTAGGAGGAAAGTAATTACCTAAGTGATAAGAATGTTGATGAATGCTGCCTAGGCTGTTGATAACACTTATTTTAGAAGGTGAAAACTTTTCTGTGTGTATGCTCCTGTGTATTATAATGGAACATGTAGTCAAGAATTCGGCATTTTCCTCATGACTCCTGGTGTGTTGAGTCATCACACAAGCCTCTATTTGCTCTTCTTTATTCATTTATTTCATTACCTTATTTAAAATGACTTGGAAGAAAGGGTATTGAAAGCCTCTAGCTTTTTTATTCAGTATGTTCTTTTTTCCCTAAAAAAAAAAAAAAATAGCATCCGCAGTTCCAGAGCTGAGCTGGAAATAGAACAGTGACTTCACCAGCTAGTTTTATAAAAACTGCAGTTAGCATATATATTTTGCAATGCATGTAGTTTAGTTACTATTTACTAAGCAGTGAGCATCCGCACAGTGCCAGAGCTGAGCTGGAAATAGAACAGTGACTTCACCAGCTAGTTTTATAATGGAAAAACTGCAGTTAGCATATATATTTTGCAATGCATGTAGTTGATAAAGCAGTGTGAACAGCTTTGCAATGACTGAAACTTCATAATTATATCAACACTAAGAATGAGCCAGTACTTAGATGTGGAGTCAATTCTTTGTTGCATTCTTCCTGGAAGTCTCAAGGCCATAAGAATTTAACAATCTCTGAATAAATAACTGCTATTTAGCTCATTAGAGATGGTGTTGCAATTCTTACTGCCTCTGAACTTGCTTAAAGCTTCCAGATTTAATAGGAAAACTGCAATTGCAACTACATAATTGTCTGGATAACTATTATTGCTTGTAATAACATTACTCACAGTTTAATACTCATGGTATAATAAAGTATACTTGATTTTGGGGCAGAGCGGTGACATATAAAAGCACCCTCTCCAGTTAAATTCTAGGAGACAGCAAATTTTTAGAAGGTTGGAGGGAGCTATTACATAAGGACAAATATTTACCTAATGTAATCAAACTCCTCTTTAAATCAGAACAATAGTGGGAGTGCAGTTACTATGGTTCTGTGTAATTTTGTGCTATATTTGGCAAAATTTGGCAGGACTAAAGCCACAGCTGATCATCTGATTTTGAAAGGGAAGAGAAAAATATGGCAGGTTTGCATTCCCGATCTGTCCTCAAGATGATGGCACAGGCTCCCTTGCTAACCCTGAGCAAGGAAAAGTAATCCCAAGAAGTATTTATCAAAAAGCACCTTGCAGCAATGCAGAGCTGTGATGGTGAGCGTGATTTTGAAAGATGCTGTCTTTTGGATGCCTTCCCCCTCCTCCCCTTCTGTGCCTTGCACAGTTGGTTTAAAAGGGCACTTGCCTCAGCCTCCATCTTGATCTCCCCTCACCCAGGACCCCATTTCAGCCCAGCCGGGGGCTGCCAGTGTCTGCCGCTCCCTTGCAACCCTGAGCAAGGAAAAGTAATCCCAAGAAGTATTTATCAAAAAGCACCTTGCAGCAATGCAGAGCTGTGATGGTGAGCGTGATTTTGAAATATGCTGTCTTTGGATGCCTTCCCCCTCCTCCCCTTCTGTGCCTTGCACAGTTGGTTTAAAAGGGCACTTGCCTCAGCCTCCATCTTGATCTCCCCTCACCCAGGACCCCATTTCAGCCCAGCCGGGGGCTGCCAGTGTCTGCCCCAGCAGTGCTGTAGGATGTCGGTCTCCTGTTCTGCCACCACCCTGCCCAGCCAAGGGGCCCCACTGAGCTGACCTTGATCTACTTGTGACCTTCCAAAGTCCTTCTTACTATAAGCTGAATGAAACTGATGGGTAAAGCATTCTCCAGGTCATGCCCTTGAAATACTGATGACATAAACACCCCCACCCCACCCCCCAGTACGCACTGGAGAAGGTCCTATTCCCCTGAGCTTTTCTGGGATGCAGAATCATGTCAAGCGATGGACAGGTGGAGACATTGAAATAGGGGTAAATTTGACTGTATGTGTTTTACGGGGGGGTTTTGTTTGTTTTTTTTTTTTAATTGATCTCTTGCAGTTGGGCTGAATGTGAGTTCTTGCATACTGCTTAGGAGTTTGAACATGAGACTGCAATAATTAGTAACAGATAATTAGCACAATCACAGTAAATCATCCAACAGCTTGAGCCATCTGATGTGACACAGAGTCTTTGCATTCTTCATAAGTAACCTTTCAGAGAGCATTTCGTGCTTCAGCAATGCAAAAAATAGAAGTGCAGGAGTGAAAACAATATCATTTCTTGACAACAGATGATACACATTTTTCCTTGTCTTTCACCTGTTTCTTTGTCATATCCCGTTTCCACTTGCATTCGAAAGACACTGAAGTTACTGGCAGTTTGGAGAGTGCCAGGAGTGCCCATATGGGCATTAGATGTGGAACGGACAGTAAATCATTGCTGATATGACTGATACTAAATAGATAGACTAAATACTGCGGTTGGCAGACAGGAGTAGTAGAAGTATATGGTAAAAGGAAGCACTGTATAAGATGAAGCTGAGAATACGATTATTTTTCATAGGTGGCATCAAATCTTTGAAATACCTGATCTTTTGCATTTTTATGTTGAAAAGAGCATACCTAATTTACCACTCAAATAGAAAAGTTAGATACTGTTAATGCAATGAACAAAAATGGCATTTATATGTAGCATTTGATAAAATCACAAAAGGTGAAATCACTTGTTCTTTAAAAGCAGTCGTGGCTCTAACTGAATTTTTTAAAATATTTTTAACTGATCATGTTTTTTTCTCTCATTTTATTGTGGGAATATTTTAACTTCATCTTTAAAATACTTAAACTTTATCTGTATTGACAATATAAGCAGAAGTACTGAAATATTGAGAATATATGCAAAAGAGTTACCATAATACATTCAAACATCTAATTATTTGTCCCTAAGCAATTATGTCAATTTTTTTTTTTTTTTTGTGAGTTGCTCTCTTTGTTTTTATATGCAAAAGAGTTACCATAATACATTCAAACATCTAATTATTTGTCCCTAAGCAATTATGTCAATTTTTTTTTTTTTTTAATGTAGTGCTCCTTGTGGTTTATTGTGCTGGATAGGCTGGACGGAAGTAATCACAGTGTCACTGGTCCAGTTTAGTGGTTTTCAAGCTGAGCAGAAGTTGGGACATAGAGACATGCTGTGGAGAAGCATAAAATACTGTATTTTGGGGGGTGCAGATCATGCTTTTGTTGTTGTTGCTTGTATTATACAGAGTAGATAGGATGTTTTATCTTCTGAAAAAGGAACTCATGTACACAACAGTCTGAAAATTGATGATTGATCAAACTAAACATTGAATCCAGAACCAGGACCCTCCAGCAGTAAACTTGGCTTGGCAGTGTGCCCTGACGAAGCTGCTAACCCTTCTGTGTTGTAGTTTACATTTCTATTTAGGGGTAATCACGTTTACCTAGGTTCTTGGGTATAGTTGGAATTATTTCATGTTTGTCTAGCACTTCAAGGATGTAAAATATATGATCAAGATGTCAATTTATCTGGTGATTCAGAAGAGGAACTGCCTCTGAACATCATGAAAGCAAGCTCTGAAGACTAGAAGTTTGGATGTACCTTTAGAAGACATCAACCAGTCTTGGCACTTGGCCTCTCTTCCCCGATACATGCTGTCCTTCCTCAAGGACATGTGGTCTCTCTTTCTCCATCAGCTTTCTGCTTCCCCTCCATCCAGCCCGCCTGCTGCCCTTTGGGTTTTTTTCTGTGAAGTTTAATTCTTCTTTGCCTAGGGTAAAGTCTTAACAAATCATTGTAAATAGCATTGCCCCTTTACATTAGTAGCAGAATGATTTGCTTGGTTTGCTACTATTTAGCCTGACTGAAACAAGCTTCTGGCATATAATTACTTATTCTGGTCATTAAATCCCTGTTAATAATGTACTGTATTAGATGCCATCTGTCTATTCAGAGATACTCCTGTCTGCTGAGTCATAAGTCACAGTGTCAGATGCTGGGGTAGGTCCATGTGTGTTACGGGTGCCCCATTCGTTCCTTTCTTGAATATGGGATAAGAGAAGACAGGCCACATCTCATCACTTCTCTTACTCCAGAGAAGTTGTGGGAAAGCAAGTGGATTCTCAGTATGTCACGAGGGAAACAGAGCATCATTGAATAGGCAGGGTTGGGAGAGGGTGAAATTCATGTCAGTATCTAGAGCAATTTATGCAAGAAATAAGATGAACATCTTTACCATTATTGATTTGGGAAGACCTTAATTAGGAATAGCAGTGGATTCTTCATTAGCTATTTTTTAAGATGAGATTTCTCTTTCTGCTTTCTGAAGAAGATACTATAGTAAGATCCAGGTTTTAAGCAAGTCTGTCCTTGGAGCGATGGGAAGGGAGATCAGGCCCATGAACTGAATCTGCCTCACAAGGCACAAACCAGGAGGCTGTCAGGGTCACGCTCAGGAGCAGAGCACGTTTCCCTGGCTCTGGTCCACCAAAAAAACCCTGTTGAGAATTGTTGGTTTGTTTATGACCTATATTATGCAAAAATTCAGCTTAAATTACCAGAATGGTTGGGTCTGGTTCAGCATTTATAACTTTTCTTAAGATTTGAAGATTTATGAATGCTGTCCAAAACTCACACCTTGTAGGGACTCTTGAGTAACAAAACCCTGAGGCAGGATCATGTTTGTAAACATAAACTTTACCCTCGACTCCCTCCAGGACTTTTCTCTGTGATTCTTCCTCCCTGTGGAAAGCAGGCTTAAAACAGTGCAGTGCTTTGATATGAATTCTTCTCAATTGAAGTTTTGGAACCAGTCTGCTCAAGCTGCTAAAGGGAATCAGCAAAATAACTTCACTGAGGCTCCTAAAGCCTTTCCACTGATCTCTCATAAATGCCAGCTTTTTCAGAGACCTGTATTAGAGATTTTGGGTGAACTTCTTACTGATTTATGTCCCTTGCCTTTTGTTCCTTTGAAGATAACATTTGTCTTGATATTTAGAAGATTATATCAGTCCAGTCAGAACCTCTTCCAAAAATGTAACCTAAAAATATCCAGTGAGATCCAAAAAGAAACCAGACTGAGCAAGCAGAAACATTTCATTTTATCTATCCATAAAGAATCCATTGGGAGATTTTTATTGAAGGACTTGTGCACTAACGTGCACAGTAAGTGAAGGAGAATGCATCATTTCCCCTGGAAGACAGGCAAATTGAATAAAAGTTGTATCTCGAAGGTTAGGACAGCCTGGATAGCTCATCAGCTGGGTAACCACGTGATAGACCCAGAGGCAACTTCAGAACTGTCATCTCAGCTATTATCAGTGGAACTAGCCAAGGAGTCAGCTGCTGAAGTTAGCAGACTACTTTCTACACAGGCATCTGGTCCTTGCAGCAGGCAGTTTAATGCAGCCCATCTGTGCTGCCCGTCCTCTTCCACATATGCTACCCAGGCAGGTAGTGAAGTAGAGGAGTCTCCTGTTTTGGGTATTACACTTCAAAAAGTGGATGGATTTTAAAATGTAAGTAATTGCTAGGCTGATGATCAACTCCTGGAGAAAAAAAACTTCCACCTGAGTCATGGAAGTGAGCTTAACTGAGTAAACTGCTTGGGTACAACTTTCAGGAATTATGCGTGTTTGTCCACTTAACATGCTCAGCAAGTGTTGGTAGATTCCTCGTGTAAAGAATGACGACAAGAGTAATAGCACAAAAAGCAGACTTGGCTTGTTTGCCCAGTGTGACCTCGGGTGGAGATACTGCAGGGCACGGGGTAACTGTGTGTCCCCTGACTCACGGTAACTGGCTGAATGCCTGTTCTCAGCCTGTGGTGGACACAAGGTTAAATACCCTCTCTGAAGCATTCATGCAGATTTAACCAAGCATATTAGCATGCCTATTGCAGCAAGCTTGTTTTGCTTCACATTTGTGGTGAGGACAGAGTGCATGCCTAGGCAGGTACTGCTCCAGGTGGCGGGTGGTAACTCACTGATGCATAGTAATTTGATTGTGTGTCTGGCCTCAGAGAAAAATTTTCTAAGTCTCTTCCCTTGATGGATAAGACCCTTTTCTAACTGCATAAATAATTCCTTCAGCCTTTGAAAATATGTTTGAGTTAATTATAATTACAAAAAAGTGAAATTGAAGGAATGAGATTAATTTCAAGCATGTATTCTATTTACGGGGGGAACAACCAAAGACCTTTAAGCAAGAGGCAACATGATCAGAACCTGAAGTTTTGACGATAGTTTATCTGTACTTGAAAGGACAGTTGTTCTGTACGGGATGGAAGTAGCAAAGGGATTTTTGACAGGTTTGGAGCCTCTGTTCTTAGACTCCTGCGCTCAGCTCACTCACGTTCTCCTTCACCCTTGCATCTCTCCCTTCTCTGTCTGGCAGAGAGAGCTCAGAGTCTCCTGCATGCAGGTTAGCAAGGCAGTACAAGTGGTGACTGCTGGATATCTCCTCTTGAAATAGGTAAGGAGTGGTTTATAATTGCCTTTCCATCACTGAGACACTGTTTTGGATCTCTTTTCTTTGCCTGGGTTTTGGTTTGGATTGAACTTTTACAAACAGTATTTTTGAAGCATGTTCTCATCTTAAGACATGGTTGAAATTTGCAAAAAACTTCATAGGAGAAGTGAAGTAATAGAGGGATGGATAGCTGGACAGTGAAAGTGATAATGTCTTTTTCTCAGGAAACCAGGTTAACAAAGAAAAAGCTGGTACTTTTTCTGGGAGCCTTGCACTGACTCCTTGGACAGATTTCTGCATTCTTGGATTAGTCAGGATAAACCCCTAGATAATATACAGGAAGAGCAGTGAGTTGTGAAATGCAAAATTTTTCTGCAACAGGCCAATTAGTGTTTTGCTTCTGCGTTATTTATAGAAGCTCAGTTGAACTTGATGGATAAATATTCTTTCTATAAAACAGTGCTTGTATATGTACACTACTTCTGTTGCATATTGTGAAGGTCAAATTTAAAATCTGCTCTGAAATGGACACTCTGCTGCATATTCCCCGTTCTACTGTTACACGTGTGTATTCATCATACCGAATTGTTTCTTTGCCAGATCCATCCTTTGTCTTTCTGTATATGAAATTATGTTTAATCAGTTTAGTACCAATATCCTGCCTGCAGATAGCTAGGTTTAAAAATAGACTGGCTCAGCTGTGTAAAGGTGAGATACCCGAAATCATCCGTATGGGACAATTGGGATTGCTTTAAATGATGGGACAGTGCCAGCATAGCCTTAACTATGAATCAGAAGAGGGTACTCAGGGGCTTTAAATCAAGCAGGGCAAATCAGTCTTAACTTTGTTAGACTTGCCAATTAGAGGTTTATGATGTGGTTTTCCCCCTCTCACCGCAGAGAGGTGTCTATTCAAGTACTTTGTGGTCCCTTTCACTGCGTCTTAGTGTCTCATACACACAAATCTACCCTTTTGCAATCTCGGGGAGGTTTCAGGCATATTATCATCTTTTCGTTTTTGTGCTGCTTCGAGAGCTGGATGGGATGACTTGCCTAAGGTCATCCCAAGGAGTCCTGTTGGCACTTGGAATTGAATATAGGGTTATGAGTCACAATCCAGTGCCATCGCCACGTGGCCTCTTTTGGTGTTACAATGTCTCATCTTTACATAGCTTTTATTTGACAGAAGAGGCTTCATAATGGTTTTGATGTATTTATTTCTGCTGCCTGTCTTCATTCTGTAGGACTTCTGTGTCTATGCTGAATCTTGAGTTGTTAATGAAGTTAAGAAGCAGTGAGTGATTGGGATGCAGGATGGGAATCATTAGCATTATTCTGTAACAAAAGCTTGAGTGAAAATGTCATTTTAAGCTCATTTCCACAGTATTGTTATGCAAAACAATGGAAAGAGCCTGTCCGCTTCTGATTTTGGGATGGGGAAGGGTTGTTTCCAGTTCTTCTACCAATAGGATAAATCCAGCCACAGATGTCTAGATTAAAGTCTAATCTTTAATCCAAGACATGATCACAAAAGCCTTGGATTATAAAGATGTATTTTAAGAGTTTCCTACCCCAGAAGCCTTTCTGTTGTTTTTCCTTTTTGTATTACAGATGCTCATTTCTGACGAAATTTTATAAACACAGCATCTGCTGCCAGTGATTTTGGAAATTGCTGCTATTTGTCAATGGCTTCTTTTTGCAAATTGCGCAAATTAATTTTTCTGTGCATCTAAGTATCTCTTTCAAGATGTTCTAGCTACTGAATGGCAGGCTCTTGCTCTCAGCCTACCATACCTGAGGAAGCTGCCTGCTGTCTTCTGACCACTGGTAATACCTCGTCAGGAATTCTAAGGTATTTTTCTCCAGAATCTTATAAAACAGTGCACACACTGCAGGAAGGAAATAAAAGGCACGTGAACCTCACTGAATGGTAGGCTGACAGAGCAAACTTCATTTCATTTGAAGTCTTGTCCTAAACTCAGTGTTAGTGTATCACGTGGTTGGAGATAAGCACCAAGACAGTGATCTAAAAGAAAAGCAGGATACTTGTTAGGCAGATCTGCTTTTATTTTAACAGAAATCCAGGGTTTTTATGCTACATATGCTTGAAACTGTGGGAATGGTGGAGGAAGAAACCTGTCTTCAGAATTGTTTTTAAGAAGGGATGAGACTCACATTGCTTGGATGCTGGGAGGGCGGCTCAGAAGTGTCAGTGTATGTTTACCTTGTCCTTAGACTGTTCCCTCAGTAGCCACCATCGGCCGTATCAAGAGACTAAATTGTGGGGTTGGTGAGTTTTTCATTTAGCCAATATGTTTGTTCTTATGTTAAATTTGCCTTTTGTCTGCGATCACAAATTTTTACAGTAAGGAAATCAATAGGAATTTTTTTAATTTCTTGGAAATCTCTAACCTGCAGTGAAATATTCCTTGCAGTTGTGCTGTTGAGTTGCTGGATATCCCCCCTGTGGGTAGTACAGCATTAACACACGGACGTGCCCGGCAAACAGAAGGAGAAAATTGGAACAGAATCTAAATACATGTGTATTTGCTGTTACAGCAGTTTTCTTTAATAAATGCTTCTGGCCAGACTGCAATACTCTATAGCAGATTTTAGCCAGCCATGGAGTGTCTGTCTGCATGCAAGCTCATCTGGATTGGTGCCCAAGAAGACTAGGAGCCTGGGAGCCATGGTGCACTGAAGGGCAACAGCTCCTTTCTGGGATCCAAACACAGCAGGACTTGAGAGCTATGAGCAGACTGGGCAGTCTCTGGCTTCCTAAAGGCAGCCAAATTGCACGGGTTGCCCCAAAATTGGGAACTTGAAGCATCTGCTAAATCCAGTCCAATAACCTGGCAGGCAGAGCCGCCTTGCTGCGTAGTGCAGGCAGGCTGTACCGCTGAAGCTGTAAGTGTGTGTTTCCTTTTCGATTTCACTTGTTTTATTTCTCTGTCATAACCAGAGGTTAACTGAGTGGTTGTATTTAGCATTTTGTTTTCTGGGTTGGCTTTTTGCAGGCTTTTTGTGGTGCCCAGGAGTGTAATCCTTTCCCCACACTGCGGTCTGCTCTACAGCTGAGTCAGTCGAGCAGCATTTGCTGCTGCTAGGCAGGGAGTAGGTGCTGTAGAAGAAGCAAGTCCTGGACTGAGAGAGATTATTTCAGAGTGATTTCCTCCCTTACCCATTTTTCCTCTCCTAATATTGCCCAAAGACAGTAGTGGTGGCACGTGGATGGGGATCAGCTCTGGTGTGCCCTTGGCTTTTCTTCCTGTGGCAGCCAGTGGCTGGTGGGTCTCCTTGCAGCCTCCTGTTGAGTTCGGCTTGGCAAGAGCTTTCTGTGTAAGCAGGCTTTCATTGCGCTGGAATTTGTTCAGCTCCCTGGCTTGTCGGAGCCCAGATTTGGAGGTCCTGAGCATGGGCTCTGAGAGTCCATAGACACCCTATTCCTTAGTACTCTTTCACTGAGGTAAAACCCATTTAAGTAGATTTAAGTGAGACTGTTATTTGTGAATTATCTAATGATGCTGTAATGACAGTTGAGGGCTTATGTGTTCCTTTTGTAATGTCACAGCACCAGGATTTCACGGAATGGGAGAGACGCCTTGGAACCCAGACTACAAATAATTATACTTGCAAAATTCATTAACTCCTTGAAAAATGCCTTTGCCTGGAAGCTCTGCCCTCCTTCTTTCCACCAAATTTCTCTCAAAGTCTCCCAGTTGAGCAGATTTGAACCAGGTCAGGGAAGTATGAGGGGCCTTCAGATTTATTGTATTTTTTGCACAAACTCTAGTGTGAGCAATACTTAATACTTCGTGAATAGCTAACGGTCCTGTTAACTGTTTGGTAGGTGATGCTGGTTTATTCTTTCTAATACTATCGGTTTAAAAACAAAAGAAAACACCCCCCAACACTCCCATAGCTGGAAGTGAAATAACGTTTATCTGAACTACTTTAGGGTCTTAAATGCCCTGGCAATTTGAGGACCATGGTGGTCTGGCAGTGTTACCCAGCAGTACTTTATAAGCATTGCAACAAGAGGTTTGCGCAAAAGTATTCCTCGTGGAGAGCAATGGGCCTTGGATCGCCAGGAATCAAGTGTTTGCAAGTAGAGGCAGCCAGTTACTTTGGCATGTGCTTAGTCTGGTTTTCTGTCAAAATGACAGAAAAAAGATAGAGCCTGTTAGACAACAAAGCTAGGACCTGCAAAATCAGAGCGCTCTTACACTAGTGGTAGTGGGAAGGTACAACTGAGCTGGGTTCCTGGAAATATCCTCTTCCTTAAAACTATTCTGAGAATACTGGTACTACAGAGTTTGGCTTGTGTAATTGAATGAGGGTGGAGGGCTGTAGCTGATGTCATAACTATAAATAGAAATAAATATTATCCTTAGATTTATTCTAAATATGAGCTGTTTATTCTCTTGGAAATACTTTCCTCTGGTTTTTTTTTTTATTAGTCTGTGGAGAAGTTGCATGGTAGCTTTCACTCAAAAGTCAGAATTCAATAATGAAGTAATAACATGGTCTCACAGGGCAAATAATTTTTTACCAACTATACTGTCCTGAAGATAGAGATCTTAACGTATAAGCACCATGAAGACAGGCAAAGAAAACGGTACTGGGCAATTTTTATCTAGTGTGTAACTGAAGAGATACAATTTAGATATCCCTGGCATAATAAAGTAAACCCCAAAGCATCTCAAGATTGTATTATTATTGAGGAAGGAAAAGATGTGGCAGATAATCCAAAAGCTAAATTCCGTTTTTCATTGACAGGAAAAAGTCTTATATGTTCTGTGAGCAGGGACAACACAAAACAGACTAATACCTCCTGTGTGTTAGCTGGGCGTATAAAAGATTACCAAACCCCCCAAAAAACCAAACCCAAACCGACAACCTACTCAACTATCTTTGCTTTTGAGCTTGAAGAGGTGACAAAACTGTTAAGGCAACACATAAATATAACTCTCTTTTCTGAAGCAATTTTGGTCACTCTGGGACAACAAGGTAAATGGAAGGTGATGTTTGCCTTGCTACTCCCACCCTCCTCCACCCATCCCCGTCTACATCAGAAGATGATGTCAAGCTATTTAGTTTCCCTTCATTTTGTGGACTTATGCCAGTTACACTAATTAAAGGCCTGGACATCTTTTTATCACTGGGTTCTATTTTCGGTCTGGTGTTTGTTCTATGATGCTACAAAAAGAATGAGTACTGCTACAGTAGAAACAGCTTGAAAAAGAAGTCATTTTTGTAACAACACGAATTGCATAGCTTTACATGCAAAACAGGTTAACTTACAATAAAGGAAATAGGAAAAACCATTTTTTCAGCTGCTAGATCCTCAGTTGCAATACATTTTTAATACTTCAAATCCAAATATTTTGTGACTTACAGTATTCTCCTCAAGTTCTCATTTTATGGTGAATGTGCGCAATTATCTTTACTAAGTGCTATCATTCTCCACTGAAGAATTTGCAGTTTTTATCTTCATTCTCATTTATTAGTTCTTCTTATTCTCCTTCTACACCCAGAGTACATTGTTCCGAAGGTATTTTATTTGAAGCAGAGTGCAATTTAGATTCCACTCTGTCAAATTAGTTTCAAGAGGGGATTTTTCTATTAAAATTGTGAAGGAAATTCCCTGTAGCGAGACATTAGGAGTAGTATGCAGTACAAAACTAGAACCAGACATCTGGCCTGCTAGTTCAGCTGCTTCTAAAGCTGATGGAGTGAAGGGGCCACTGGCACCTGTGTGGCAATCGCTTTCTGGTGTCACCCGTCTCCTCTGCAGTGGCCTGCGCTGACAAGGGATGGAAGAAAGAGAGGGGAAGGAGGGAGACAAAATCCATCAGTACTGTTGTACACACTTGTGTGTTCGTGTAGCTATCTATTTCAGCTTACGAGGAACCCAGTAAACACAGTTATGATATATCTTTAACTGTGGGATTTTCTTTTTAACATGCATATGCTCTCCTGCCCTGCAATTTACTTTTTTAAAAGGTTTGGGGAAACGTGGGCCTTGCAGCAAATGTGCAATGTTAGATGAGCGGGTGTCCATTACGGAAAAAGAGCGCCTAAACTCAGCTGGTATCCTCATACCAACATGGTTAATTCTTTTAACAAAGTGATTCAGATGCTGTTTCTGTCCAGTTTGTTGATTAACAGATTTTTAAACATTTTTATAGGAAATGCAAGTAGCAAGAACCTGTTTCTAGTTGGAAGCTAATCCCTTAAATCAGCCTCTATCTAGCATTTCTTGGAATGTTTTGAGGGTTATATTTTAACAACCTCTGTCAATAACCACACCAAACAAAACCTGCATCCTAGATTTCTCTAGTGGAAAGATATTTGTCCTGGGAATTGACTTGAAGCTGATTTGATTTTAAAAATCCATGCCACACTCTTGTTTCAGCTCCACTGTGTTAGCTATATGTCAGTAATGGCAAGTGACTTTTTTTTTTTCCGAGAGATAATTTCCGCTTCATACAAGTGATACTATATTTTATAGTAGCTAATCTTTGTCTCATTCATTTTTAAATGAGTTTCCAAATGTTGTTCTGTGCTGATTGGGTATAATTTTTAACTTGGCATTAGAACTGTTAATAATGACAGTTCTTTGTAGGAGAATTTTAATTTTTAATATTGCAGTTATTTTTAACACGGAGACATGTAGCAGATCTCATCTTTCATATATATATAGGCTCTTTTGGAGGGAGAAGCTTCTTAGCAAACTTTAATTCTTCATTATTTTAACAGTTAAAGGAAGCAACACCTGTAAAGCTGCATAATGACAGAGCCCATGTGATGTCTTCCTTATTTAGCAAGTAAAAGATTCAGTCTCACAAGTCATGAATGATGTCAGTTAACCATATGAGCAATCCTCCTGGCTTGAATAGGTTTTGGTAAGGATGATTGCAAGGTTGGGTCTTCAGCTGCGGGGCAGTCTGATGCCACAGTCCCACAGCTTTAAGCCCAGGCTACCCTGCTAGCAGCTGAGCCTGGGTCACCACTGCAAGACTGTGACTCTCTCATGGTCGTGGCTGTCACCATGCTTTATCCTCTGAAAGCTTGGTGAAATCCAAGAACTGGGTCTGTTAGTCAAAGAGCCACAGCTCTTTTGACAAAGCTAAAAAAAAAAAAACAAACCCAAACCAAAAAACAAACCATCCTACAATATATGAGAAATTTTGGGGAAAACCCTTCTTCTGAGGCTTCAGCATTTGGTCCTGGGACCTCAGCTCTACATTTCTTTATATGCAAACAGTCATATCTAATGTTTTTTTGCCTTGGCCCTGCAGGTAAGCAAGCTGCTTTATTATAGAGCCAAGTCTGGGTGCTGCTGTGCCCCGAGCAAAGGTATGATAGAAGCAACCAAGAAGGGAGAAGAGTGGAAGAAAACAGTTCTTGCAAGCAGGAATCGTGGAGCAGAAAGCTGCTCATCTAGGAAGGGGGAGCACAAAGACATAGTTATCTCTGTAGCCCCTGTGTAAATTGGGATCCAGCAGTCTGTGACCTGAGGATCTCATACACAGTGTATTGGATGGATTGGGTCTTATCCTCAAGAGAAATTACTGTTTTCAAGGTGTATGGTACTGAATTTCTTAGAACTGTATCAGCCTGATCCAGAGCCTGATCCAGCCCACTGTCCTATAGACGTGGCTAGTAGCCAATCCTGCCTGGTGTTTTACTTTGCCCATTTTTGTTCTCCATGAAAAACGGAGAGTAATTTTTCCTGCTTCTCTTTCCTAGGTTCTTTGTGAGCACGTCCTCCCAACACACTTCCCGAAGTCAATGTGCAATTTGATCTTCTCTTTCAGAGGTTTTTCTTCCAAGGCTGCTCACATTTTTGTGCAGAACCTACTGCTCAGAGGTAGCAGTTCGATGCTGATCTCTTCGAGTTCCCCTCTCCATCTTTCCTCTTACACGTATGCTTTGTGTCTGAACTACTGCTCTTGTAACATATTTTTCTCTGGCTCTTTGGGGCAAGGCTTTCATTGTTTCTCCACTGTTTCTCAACAGTTGTGCATATTTATGGTGTTTTTGCGAGTGATGCAAGTACCTGTCAAAGAAATCACTTTACTGAGCAGAAAACTACCCACTCATCTTCAGTACACTGAAAGTATGAAAAAATCATCTCACTTTTAACGAAAAATCGGTGACGTTTGGAAATGCATTGAAAGAATAAAGGCTTTCATTGTTTCTCCACTGTTTTTCAACAGTTGTGCATATTTATGGTGTTTTTGCGAGTGATGCAAGTACCTGTCAAAGAAATCACTTTACTGAGCAGAAAACTACCCACTCATCTTCAGTACACTGAAAGTATGAAAAAATCATCTCACTTTTAACGAAAAATCGGTGACGTTTGGAAATGCATTGAAAGAATATTGCAGTTGTAGCAGTACTTGCCATACTGAAAAGAAAATTGTTCTGCTCTCAGAAATACAGCTCACCCCTGTTGGTCTTGTAACAGTCATGTTTACAACCTGTTTTAGCTTGAAGGATTTGTTGATTCTTTTTTGATTTGCAGCTATTACAGTAATAAATTGGTGGTGATGTCACGAAGCAGTTTAAAGTGCCTCTTTCCAATCCAGTACCATCCCTATAACAAAACTGACATTAAACGTTAATGTGTATGCTTTTCTGATGAGAAGAAAGAGATGCAATAGTATAATACTTTTTAATTCCTGATTAAGACTTTAAGAGGGTGTCTTGTTCTATTATCTATGCAAATTGGTGGCAATGATGGCAATAAATCAGAAGAGAAGGACTTAAAATAAACCGCATCAATTGACTTGATGCACGATTGATTTCTCATGCTCATCAAATCCCTGGATGCTTTGTGGTTTTTCTTACTGTGACAGGATTACTTCCCTTGATCTATGATACTGAGTTGTCTGGATTTTTTTTTTTCCCCCCCACCTTAAATTGTGAGTATGCTCAGGACTAAAACTGAATGAAGTTTGTAATAATTAGGAGGGGACAAACTGATTGAGATAAATAGATGGGCCCATCCAGAATTTGTTTTTATAGAAAAACAAGGGTTTTGTTTGGGGTTTTTTTTGTTTGTTTTTATTTTTGTTTGTTTTAGTTCATTTTGCAGAAAGTGATGTCGCTCCTGAGACATTCCCTGCAATACTCTGCCTCCTTTTGTTAGTTGGGCCATGGTGTGCATGCCTTGGACTGGAGCAAAATATGGATGCAAATTAAATTAAGTGGTGAAAGGAGTGACATCAAAGTGATGTTCCACCTTAGGCTCTTAAGAAGAGAGATGACTGTTCTCTTGGTACACATTTCTTTCTTCTCTGAGATACTAGATCATTTTTGTAGAATAACATGAAATGTTTCGTAGTGACAGCAGAACTTGATATTCATTAATAAGTTAATGACATTGAAAAGAATATACTGAGTGTAGAGACATATTTGTCTGCCATTAACATTACTGGGAACAGAATTAGGTTCATAATTCATAATATGGATTGAAGTCTTCATAATATATAAAGAAGAAAAGAGCTGTTAATATATTTCAAGCGAGTGAATGCTGATAATACCCAGAGCTAACTCACCATGTCAGTGCTGCTCGTATTTTATCTTGAGAATAGACTTACATGTGCTTTTGAGTTCTCTTATATCAACTGATCCACATTGGCTGTCAATATATGAACTCTTGGCCCATAGCAAATACAACTTAATGTGACTGAGCTTACGCCTTCTTTAGTCCTGTGCTGAGAGAAGTCACGGTACCAGCAGCTAAGCTTCTACCTGTTACTGCAGTTCTGCTGGTGCGTGGTAACTCATTAATCCACGCGACAGCCCTTGCCCACTGGTTGCAAAAACTGATGCTTAGTCTCTAGGGTTGCCTGTCTTTGTTTCACGTTTCTGCTGAGTCCGTGAGAGCTCTGCAGAGTTCGCCTGTGTGTGAGGTTGGGGTTAGGCTGGATAACTTACATCCGCAGTAAGTTCCACTGAAGCCTTTACTTGAGGATTTGTCTGAATAGTTTTCAGTGATGTGTGTGTTTCTGATCTTTTCACATAATGAATTCAATTTTTGATGTATTGAAATTTTGTTCAGTTCTGTAGAGTTCTCCGTAGGATTAAAGATAAACTCGTTCAGATAAGAGTTGCAAAGTAAGAAGCTAACTGTTCTGTTTTTAACTCCTTTCTCTGTGATTAACTATATTTTGTGTTATGTTTTTCCAATTTATCAAAGGCAAAGAAGGGAATTTGTTTTACTGGACAGGTGAGAGGGCCCAGAATGGGTTTTGGCATGTTGTACATAGTAAATAACGATCCCTGCTAACAGGGAGAAAAGAACAAAGGGATTTTGATGGACGAAAGAAGGGAGAACGGAGAAAAAGGGGGGGTGGGACACCAACAGAGTTGGTGAGATAACATAATTATACAGAGCAGTTGGTGCATCTCCTGAATGTTAATGATGGACTGAACGGCAGCAATACATTGAGGAGCCTCCATGAGTGAGTGACTTAGCTTTGTAATTTTTTTTATTTGGCAAGCAGTGAGAGGGTCGAAGTGTGCTCATGTAAGCAAGTTAAGGAGCCTAGCAGGAGAGAAAGAAAACAAAAAATGAGGCATCTTGAAGAGTGTATGTGTGTGCATACACATGCATGAGCATATGCTGGCATACGTGCAAAAAGGGAAGGTTAGAAACAATTACAGTGTAAGCGGATTTACATTTAGAGAAGATAACGTCTTGCACAAGATGGGAGTTTACGTACTTCAGTTTTCTTAGGCCTGATGTGCCTTCTAGCCTGAGTAGGAAAGCTGTGTAGAGAAACTGTTAGGGGTGTGTGTCAAAGCATTACAACCAGCAGTTGCAGTGCGCTCTACTAGCTATTCCAGTGACTAAAAGAAATCTTACTGACTCAGAGAACGCCACTGCTAACGGGACATCCAAAGAAGCCTTCCAAGTCCCCTTATGCCCACTGATAGTAACATACACGATTATGCAAAATCAAATTCTTGGCAGCATTAAGGGAATATGTGAATACTGTCATGGATGCGCTTTTTGTGCCCTGTTTCTGAAATATTGCCCCCAAAACTGTAGCTGGTATGTCCAGCAGAATACTTTATTCCAGACCTTGTGGACATGAGCTCTGCCTCCGTGCAATCCAGGTGACCAGCTTCCCAGTGGTGGAAAGATGGTTCAATCCTGAGTTGCTATTAAAATTAAGTTTCCTGTTGCCTTCAATAAATGTAGGGTTATGGCTTCAGTGCCACAGCGGTATGAGGTTAAATGAAATGCTCTGCAAAGGAATCAGGTAGTGCTTTCAGTCTGAGATGTCACAATGGAAAGAGCACAGAATCCAGGTGACCAGCTTCCCAGTGGTGGAAAGATGGTTTCAATCCTGAGTTGCTATTAAAATTAAGTTTCCTGTTGCCTTCAATAAATGTAGGGTTATGGCTTCAGTGCCACAGCGGTATGAGGTTAAATGAAATGCTCTGCAAAGGAATCAGGTAGTGCTTTCAGTCTGAGATGTCACAATGGAAAGAGCACAGGTTGCTTTTGAACAACCATAGCAATTAAAAAAAATTCAAGTCATGAAAGCTCAGATTGGTTCTTCAATTTCATTTAAATTGTTTCTTTAAAGTGATTTTAGTATTGAAAGTTATTGGACTGTAAAAGAGACCAACTGCTTTACTTGACTTCTCGGAAGTAATTACACACCACATGCTGTGCTTCCATAAAACTGGATCTGTTTTATGAATGCAAGGTGGGAAACTACCAGGTGCAATGTAGAAGTTTAATTGCTGAATATGCAGAAAGTCTGCAATGAGCTTTTAAAATTTTACAAGCAATTGACTGACCTAAATTAACAAAATCTTAACAAACGGCGATTTCACAGATTAAGGCAGAGATTTTCATTTCAGTGCTCTTGATGTGGGAATCAATGGATGTGTGCGGTGGTTTGTTGCTTTTTTAAAGGCTAGAACATTTTTTTTTGTAAAATAATGGAATGCCTCCTTTAAACATAAAACAACAGAAATTGGGTCATTTTGCTGAAGGATGACATTCTGTTGGTTCATACATCTTGCTTGCTTTACTTGCACAAGTATTCCCACTGACATCAGGAGAACTTTTGTCTGTACGGGTGTTCGAGTTTGGGCCTTTCCATAGAGTCAATCACAGCTCAGAATATGGGAATTCCCTTGGGCTGTTAACAGAGTCAGAAGTTAGTTTAAGTAAAAATATATATTTTTTAGCTGAATTTGAAAGTAAGCCTTATAACCATAACTAGTCTCCCTGGGAAACAATTTGACCTTGGGGTAAAACTGAACCTGAGGGTTACGTTTTGTTCCTCCTCGAGGTATCATTAAATTCAAATGGAGGAAAGACAACAGGCTTGCATCGTGTAAAAAACAATCAAACAAAAACAGTGAGTCCATCTCCTGTTCAAAACAGAAAGAAGATCTTATGTTTTTACAGGTCTTCTCCTGCAAGGTGACTCCCGGGTTTAGTTTTCCCCTCCCATACGTGCTGCTGGAAGCAGTGGGGTCACAGAAGTCACTACAAAGTGGGCCTGAGGTGGCTGTGCTACCGGCCTCCAATTTCTTTTTTCTGCCTCAGATACGGTAAAAACAAGCTGGTGTCTTTGTCTTCTCAGAAATGCAACACGACAATCAAGAAATTGGGTTGTTCTCATGAGAACTTTCTTGCCGATGATGGGAATTTTAGGAAGGGCTGCAAAGACAACAACAAAGCATAGAAATGTGCCCACTAAGCAGAATTCCTGGATCTTTTAATCTGCCACTTTACTGCTCTACCCTGCTATTGTCTGTTAATACTTTCCATTTTGACTTTAAATGAAACTTTAGCATAGAGCTGAATATATAATTGCATTTATTTTTTGGCTCTGCACTTGATCTAAAATAGCACATAAAAAGAAAATAGATATACTCTGAATCTAAAAGAAAATTTGTCAGCATGTCTCGCTGACAAGAATATATATTTTTAACGCAAACCAAAAGTAAAAAAAAAATCTTTGAAGCATCTTTATCTTCTTTGAAATCAGTTAATTGCTAGGGAAACATGATTCATAAAACAAGAACACATCTGGGACGTAGCACTTTTTCCCAGTAGTTCCTGGATGAGCTGATGAACCTCAGATGGTGTATTTGAACTCATTTCCCTTTTCAGCCTAAGGGAATTTAAATGCCTTTCTCCTGCATCCCTGGAAAGTATCTAGCTCTTGACCTGTGGAATCAGTCTGGGCTCAGCTGAATACTTAAGGAAATAAAGCAATGTCGAGAAGACAGATTGAAAACTGTCCTTCTTGCTTCCCTTGCCGTGCAGTGTAGTCGTGGCACCTTCCTGGGTAATAAATGCTGCGAGATCAAATCTGCTCAAGTGTAGGCAGGATATTGCATTGCAGATGAGTGCTCCAGCTGGTAGCGGATGAGAAGGGGGCTGCTGACACCACTGCTCTTTTATCAGCCAGGCTGAAACCCTCTTTTTTTTTTTTTTCCCCCACTAAAGATCCTTGGCAGATTTAACCCAAATTATGGCTTGACCAAAGGAGCTTTCTAGGCAAGCAGTGTGTTAAGCAGACCTTGTTTCCCTACCTTTTCTCCATAATGGAGTGTATTCTGCCATTGGGAAGGTGCATCTTGCCCAGCATATTAAGATGCAGTAAACCCATCTCAGAGGATTCGTTACCAAGTGAGTAAACATATTAAGACCTCCACTACACGGGTTTCCTAGCTGGCCTTCTGGAGCGTACCTTCCTTTCGCTTCCGCTTCTGCTGCACGGTCAGGAGTTGGGTGCACTCTGCAGCTTTTCTGAGACAAAGGTGTCCAGTGCGAAGGGGTTTGTGAAGCACAAATAGTGCTCAAGGACTTTTGGAGGAGACTCGAGTAACAGTCATTTCGCACAAAATTATATTTTTAAATACTACTAGGCACAGACTGTGAACTACCAGGTATTCTGATGAATGCCTTGCTATCAGTGGCACTGCTTGAGGGAGTACAGGCATTTGTCGGTGTAAGGAATATGGTATTAAATCATATCCAATAAGTTATTCTTTTTCTTTCCATGCAAGCATTATGGACAATTCCATAAAGGACTGTATAGTCATATGCACATGTAGGTTTAAGCTTGACCCCTTTATAGGGAACCATGCTGCTTTTACCCAGTATGCTCAGATTGGTGGATTTTGAGTTTTATAGTACATAAAAGCGTACATACGTTCTCACAAATCGGTAACATGAAAGACATGTTAGCCTACAGATAAAATAGACCATCTGTCAAGCTACTGCCAGGACGCTCCTCTGAAGGTCTCATGCAAAGCTGGAGCCCCAGGAGAGCACCCAGCCAGCTGGGGGAGTTGGGGGTGCCCATTTCTGTTTCCCCATGTCAGAAGAATCCCTGATTTTTCAGTCTGTGCCTAGCACAGTCAGGTTATTTTGTCTTTTGAGCGCTTGAAATCCCAAGGAAACCAGTGTTCAGTGGGAAAACTTTGGGAAGTTCATGTTGCCTGGGATTTAATAGAGGGAAGCTGAGGATGTTTGCTATGTAAAGGCTGAAAAAATTGTGAATTGGAGGAGAAAACTGAGCATCTAATCTCAGGGTTTTTCAGGAATGTTCAGATGAAAATTCAGCCTGTTACAGACATTTAGAAAAAAACAAAAACAAACAAACAGTGGAGACTTGTTTTATTTGTATTGCTTTTTTCTCAGATCTGCTTTTTTTTTTAAGAGGGAAAATGCATTATTTTAACTGTTATCTAGCATTTTCCATATGGTTAATTAATTCATTCATTAATAAAGCTTAATTTATATACAGTGATAATAGCTGGCAAGCTTGCTTTCTTCTCTTTCATTTTCGCTGAAAGATGAAGCTGGATGTTTTTTATGTTGCCCTAGCTAAATCCTCTCTAATCAATATATCCTGCAAATCACCTGACTAATTCTATCTGGGAGTCATTTGAGGAGGATAAACTACAAAGCCTGTGCTTTGAGATGAACCATCTAGTGAGTAATTTTTCAAACGGGCAAATGGTTTAGAGCTTTTCACATACTTCGCTGCTTGTTTATTTAAAGTGCTACTTCCTACTGCAGGTTTTTTCCAAACCTTTTTTGTTCTTTCACTTTTAAAAATCTGCCTGTATAATGTCATTAGGCCACCTGGTAGGTTTTGATACATGTTTATTATTTTATGTTTTAAGACTACAGGTCAGGTATCTGCATCTCCCAAGCCCTGTGTGCCAGCAGAGCAGCAATGGACAGTGCTGTTGCTCTTTTAGACCCTACAGCTTATGGAAAAGTATGTCAATATTCTTGAGCCTTGCACAAATCCTGGCACTTTGTGTTTGGTGGTTGATACTGCCACTCCATAAGCAAGTTAGATATTGCCTTGTTGAGGTTGCCTGAGAGTTTTTCCCTCCTTTTCATTTTCCTAAAGCACTAAGTGGGGCAGGGATTCAGGTAACTGTTTCCTTGTGCTTTCTGGAGATACTCAGCAGCTGTGAAACTCTGCAGCCAATCAAGGTGATCCCTTTTTAATAAACCTCTGAGCTACTTCTGCTTAAATATACAGTGGTGGCAACTCTGTGAAATCCAGCTTAAATGCTGATGCCCCCAAATTTCTCTTTGCTTTGTATTGGCTGTGGGCCAAGTGGGCAGGAATTAACTCTCTGGCTGTTCTTTCATTAAGTGTGACAAAGAACTCAATTTATTGTTAAGCTGGTGTGGGAATTTCCTGAGGTTAGATGTAGGAAGTTGAGAGCAAAGCCTACAAGCAATCTTGTATAACTCAATAAAGAATTCATTTGGACTCAGGAGCTGTTATTTTGGTGCATATTACTGCTTGGGAGAGCCCAACTTTAGATTAAGGAAAGTATATCTTGTAATGTTACGTGTTAGAAGTGAAGTGCACAGTGGATATTTTTTTTTGTCTTTGTCAGCATTATCTTGCTCTCTGGAAATTTGAAAACTTGCAAAGAAATGCTTATATGTTCAGTGTACAAATAGTGCAGTGTATGAACTGAACTTTTATGTCGAGTGAGGACCACTTCTCTATGCTGGGTCCTGTGCTTCATTTCCACATCTATAGAGTGAAGGTATCTTCACCTGCTGAACATGGACAGAAGACTCTTGCTAGGCTGATTATTATGGCCTGGTGGCACATAGACTTTAGCTCCCTGTGTGCAGGGACTGCCTTTGTAATTACTTTAAGAGTATGTATGCTCAGTTCAGATACACGGTACAAAAATCCTGAAATCATGTCGTCTGTGTGGCAGTTTCCAAACTGAGGTGCGTCTGGGATTGAAAATCCCCTCATGGTTGGTGGAGAGGTAACTGCTCACCTGATATGCTACATTTCTTTTTTAATTTCAGTGGCTGAATTGCTGAGAGAAAGTGAATATAGTGGTAATTATATTCATTTATTATATTATTATATAAATTATATAATATTATATATATATTATATATAAATTACCAATTAAATGGTAATTTAGTGAAGGTAAGGAGGAGTTTATTTTTAAGACAGATTGGCTGAAGAGAAAGTGAATATAATGGTAATTATATTCATTTATTATATATTATATAAATTACCAATTAAATGGTAATTTAGTGAAGGTAAGGAGGAGTTTATTTTTAAGACAGAGAAAAAACTTAGAATTGCC
>NW_008795555.1:793712-808589 GCF_000699145.1 Aptenodytes forsteri
GATCAGTGGCATAAAATTGGATATTGTCTTTTTACTTGTATCTGTGATTGGATGCTGCTGGCACTCTGTGTGCTTCTGCCTTCATCTGTTAATTTCTTAAATTGCCTGATTGTTATGCTGTAGTTTAATTTTGTAGCTTTCTGTAAGTATATAAAAATTTTAACTTAATGCTAAAAGATTGAAGAAAAATTTTCAGAGTTTCATTATCTTCATGCTGTTCTATGTCTTCCGCTTCTGTCATCTAAAGCTTTGTCTGTACCAATTCTAGTGAATTTTTCTGTGACAAATATTAAAACTGGACAATCAGAACAAGAGATGAAACTCATAGATTCATGCCAATACAAATCAATAGAACATGAAAGCAAAAACCAAAAGATAGTTACAAGCTGAACTGCAATGACAGCTGACGAACAGAGCTTTCCTGTGCTAGTCTGATTGAAGTTAAATTTCACCTTTGCATGAGTTGAAAGAGAAAAAGGCTTAGAGTGGGCTTGTCTTTGGCTTTCATCTTCAATAAATATAAAACACCAGTGGTGCTTGAACTGAAATGTAATAGTGGTAGCTTCCGAGGTGCAAGAGGAGGGGAATGTTGTTGTTATTTTATCAGAATATCATACTGCCTTCAATTTATATCGTACCATCTTCAATTTTGACTTCTTAGGGTAGTTACTGAACCATGTTCAGAAAGAGTTTGTGACCCCTCAGCACATTTTCAATGCTACACAGAAGTGTATTGCCACTATTTCCAATGGGGCTGTTCGCAAACTCTTAATTAAATACGTTTATGATTTGCTGATACTAAACTGTGTGAAATTTTCTCTTTACCAGGCAGCAGTCAGCATCCACACAGCACTGCAGTTTACAATAACTTAATTTCCAGCACAGCCACAGAGCATCAGTTGCTCTCAATTTGGTGAATTACTTGAAACCTATGTCAATCTCATAAGGGAAATCATGAGAAAGTTTAAATGTTACAAATACTATGCAGAGTGGTATTGTTACTGAATAGTTTAGATTAAAGATGTGCTCGTCTGTGACCTTCTGGAAATGTCAAGGTGTGGTAAAATAGCAAACATTGGACTGTGTTTAGTAAAAATACTTAGTAAGTTCCCTCCTTGAAAGTACACTGTTATAACATTAGCCATCGTAGTGCTACTGAACAGCATGTTGTGACGAGGTGTTTAGTCTCTACGTGAAACTTGAATGCAAGCATATTAATCTTGTTCTCTCAAAGTCCTTCTCTGCTTGCATCTGCAAAATATTTCCCTGCTCTGTAACCCACCCCGCAGACCGGTGCCCTGCAGAGACCTTCTCCGACAGTGCAATAATGTGCACGTCCCAGCTGGCTCAAGGCCATCAGATAGCAAAGCCTCTTACCACCGTGTTCCCGTCCCACTGCGAGAGCGCACTTTGTCACTGTCGAGAAATCTGCCTTATCAACAGCTGCTGCGAAGCTGGCAGTTACAGCTCTACCTGCCAGTTAGCGTCTGTGCATGTGGCAAGGCTTCCTTGGAAATGGTTTTGTCCTGCCTGAGGGAGGTCTTGTCCTGCTCTTTGCAATTGGGACAGGTGTGGAGCTTGCCATGTTAATAAAATATGAAGGGCAAGAGTGGGAATGTGATAACTGCATCTATTGAGATGGAGGAGGGCTATATTCACCTTACAGGTCATCTTATCATATGACAAAAGCAAAAGATGGGGTAGGGGATTTCAAGCATCTGTAAAATGCTCATGACATGGGCAGTGCTCGTAAAATAAATATCAGCAAAATGCTGCTCTGTGCTTCTGCTGAATACTTGCATTCTGCAACAGTTTGCAGCTCTGTGTTGTGTTGCAGTTTTAAATATCTTAATGGTGCAGAATATGCTTTCAAAAGTGAAATCAAAATTATCCACAGAGGAAATGGAAGAGCAGAAATGATCAGATAACTCGGCTGTTTCGAAATGAATATTGTTGTATGATCAGTACTCATTTTGAGAACACAGTTTGCTTTAGCCTCACTGGAGTCTTTTAGTGGTGAACGACAAATGTTTGAAATCGTCAGGCCATCCACATACCCAGTGGTAGTTCAGTAGCCTGATCTGGCAGGTCCCTAGAGGACGGTAGGTCTAGTATTCAGTAACATGCAGTTGTCCAGAAGCTGGTCCCTGCCACGCAGCATCTATCTGCAGCAAACCTCACATGTGCCTTATAGAGGGGGCAACAGGCCTCTGGAGCCTCGGGCTGAGGAACAGCGTCATGTGGCGAAGGATTAGAGTCGAGCCCAAGATCAGCTGGAAGCTGTACTAGGGGAGCTAGATGGGGCCTACAGAAAACAGAACGGTACATTTCAAAATACTCAGTACTCCTGTCATCTGCCTCCGAAGCTCAAGGTGACAGTAGGTGGAGTTGATTGAGGAGACAAATGATTGATGTACCAAATAAAGCATGGGTGTAAAGAGCCCTGGAAAAGGGCCTAAATTTTTTATAAAAGAGACGAAAGTAACAATGTACCTGAAATGCAAAGGAGGGAGAGATGAATGTAACCTCTCTTGCATTTCAGGTCTATTTAAAGCAACAAACCAACCCTGCAGGTTTTCTGTTTGGGTGTTGGGTTGGTTTTTTTTTTTTTATATGGTCAAAATTAAATGGCATTTTTGTCTGACCTGAACTGAAATTTGGTTTTACATTTTTCAGACTGGTGATGGTTGTAGACATGTTAGCTTTTCATCCCAAGACAGAGGGGAATATTCCTTCTGTGCTCTCAAATGTTTTCACAGGGCAGTTATATCATTTTCTGCACAGCTTTAATACAAACCCCACAGCGCTCTTTTTGAGGGCTTTTCCCCTCTTGTGATGTTGGCCCCACTCCTAGCCACCCTTTTGCAGTTTAGCTGTGTGCTCCCATCATTACTGGCATAGCTGGCCAGGGTTTAGTAAGGTAGTACCTGGGCAGCATCTGATAGCGCAACGCCCATTGGCTGAAATAAGAGCAGTTTCAGGATATTTGTGAGCATCAGAGGATGGCCAATACCTTCAAGCCCTTTGAGATGAAAGGCACACCAATGCAGCATGCTCTGTGATTGTCTAATGGCTCCTCACACCCCTCTTCTCTCTCCCGGGTGTGGGGTTGCCAGGCTGTGTGGTAGATGACAGAGGAGGGTTTCTTTCACGCCACCCTTTTGCAGTTTAGCTGTGTGCTCCCATCATTACTGGCATAGCTGGCCAGGGTTTAGTAAGGTAGTACCTGGGCAGCATCTGATAGTGCAACGCCCATTGGCTGAAATAAGAGCAGTTTCAGGATATTTGTGAGCATCAGAGGATGGCCAATACCTTCAAGCCCTTTGAGATGAAAGGCACACCAATGCAGCATGCTCTGTGATTGTCTAATGGCTCCTCACACCCCTCTTCTCTCTCCCGGGTGTGGGGTTGCCAGGCTGTGTGGTAGATGACAGAGGAGGGTTTCTTTCACTGGAAGGCATGACCTTATCTTCTCTCTTGCACGGATCACACATTATTTTCCCCCTACAGAAAGCAGCCCTTGAAAAATGTCTGTCCTTTTAACTGTATGTAGCCTTATGGCTGACCGCATCTGACTAAAATGTGAGTCACTTTGTTAAAGCAGCCAGTGTTTAATTGCCAACGTTGTTTTTTTGGATATAGTAAACAGGCTGAAGCCTGTTCAGTGCCTGAAAGTCAGGAAGAGGTTGTTGCTGGGTTCCCAAAGCACTGTGGATGCTTTAGTCACCACTGCCAAGATATTTTCCACCTTTTTAACTGGAATAAAAGTTCTGAGAACTCAATGCAAACACCTGATCTTTTATGTTAACTCTTAAATAGATAACAGTGGGGCAGGAGGACAAGAGATTTTTCATTGTTTTCTTTTTACTTGTCCTAAGATTAGCTGAAGTTGGATATATTGCTTGGTGGAGTCTCCCTGCTTGATAAGCAGTAGCATTTTGCAAGGGCTGTTGCCTGGACTGATTGATGTTCTCCTGGTTGTGAAACAGGCACAGAGTAAAGATGAACTGAGACTTGAGAGAATGGGAGAGACAGTGCTAATTAGAGCCTGTTGTTCAGGCCATTCACAAGTGAAACTATTTTTTTATTTTATTTTATTTCCCCCCCTTGAATGGAAGCTAGTGAATAAAAGGTTATTTGGGAGCATAGGCAGTATTACTGGTTTGGTAAAGTAATGTCTCCTTTCTCCTTCATCTTTCACTGAGACTTCTGAGCCTGAGGATGCTCTCCTGGGGGAGGTTGGGGCATGCTGCTTCCCACGGATGTCAGTGGACTAAGGGCACTAGGTACCTTGCAGGGTTGGAGCCCATCTGCAGCAGGATATGACAAGTTGCAGAAGTTATACAGAAACAGTTAGCTTAAGGGAAAAATCTATGATCTCTGCGAAGATAATGTACTTAGCTGGTTAATAGGGGGCCTGCTGGTCTGCAGATGCAGAGTCATTTACTAATTGCCTTAATTGCATGATTGCATTAAATCCTAGATCTGATCTCTAGTCCTCTGCTATGCCATAGAGCAAAAGGAAATCATGTGCTCTCTCCCATCTGCTGGCGCACATTGACCTTCGGAGCCCGGGCTTTGTCTCGGGAAACAGCACTGGGAGTCCAGGAGCATCGCATCCTCCAGCTCTGCTGGGCCCAGCTCAGCCTCCTGCCCGTGGAGAAACCCACTGTGTGTCCACAGGCTGGGCTTGCTCTGGAAAATAAACAAGGTCAGGCCGGGTCAGCCTTTGCTGGAAATGCATCTCATCCTCTCTGTATTGCCATCTTTATAAAAAGAACATTAAATTAGTGATGAAAGAGATTTTGGGGGCCTGGGGGTGTATTTGCAGTACAATGGACAGTGAAGTAAAAGCTGCAAAAAATTAAATGTTCATATCCTTTGAAGGCAGGCTAGGGTACCGTGATTCTGTTTTGATTCATGCCTGCTGGCAAAAATAAAGCAGGTTGTCAGTGAAGAAAGCCTTTCTTTAAACCTATTTATTACAGCTAAAATATCCAACCCACTGGTTGGTGTATTGGTGCTGGCAACTATTGCAAAATTAGTAATCCCTCAGAGCTGCCAGGAGACGCAGCGAAGGGCCTGGAGTGAACCAAATCCTGTGGTGTTTGCTACTCTTGGAGCGATGTTGCATCGCTCTGCAAAGGGCTGTAGAAACATGTATCAGATCAGCAGTGGGACTAACGAAGCCCAGTGTCTTACGGCATCGTGGCTTGTGATTGAGTTGTGGAGTGTCTACTCACACTTTTGTCCTATAGATGCTTTACGATAGCGTAAACCTCATTTCCCTTTGACTACTTTGTTAAGCAGACAGCTTCTTCCTTTAAGGCTTAAAGGAAGAAGAGACATGACACGTACATGACAACATGAGACACAACTGGTCCAAATAACCAGCAGTTCTGACCACTCCTCAATGAGCGCAGGTGATGGCACTGCCACGCGATGCCCCCTCTTACCATTAGCTGCCAGAGAGCAGAGCCTGGGTGGCAGATCTGGGGTCTGGCATTATGCCAGGAGAGCGCTCTCGGTTCGCTGTAATGCAGTCAGTGAGGGACAGACTCTCTGTGAGGTTGGGAAGTCTCCAAAATGCACGCGAGCCCGTTCCTGGCTGTTGTGCCTGTGAGGAGGGTCTGTGGCTCTCCAAAGCTGAGTGTCGCTGCCTGTCTTGTCTGGGGGGGGTTAAAGATTTTGCTGCACATGTTTTTGGACTGATTGCAGTGATAAATGAGTTGAACTACACTTTGAAGAATATTCTCAATAGGAAAAAGAAAGTAAAGTCTATTTTAAAAATATCCAAGGTACACAAGTAGATAAGCCACTGAAGATGCCTGTGTGGCATCAAGTTTAGAGAAACTAGGTTTATAGGGATGTTCTCTTCAAGGACTGTCTGAGATACGAATGTGCTTGCTGCACTGCTGAAGGCTTTGTTTGTGAAGCACTGGATATTTCACTGGCTTTTTTTAGAAGGTTCAGTCTTCACAGCTGCATTTTCAGCATTTTAAAGAAATAAATCGCAAACACTCTGAACTTGCCATTACCTCCTGTGAAATGGCTTTCTCTAAGAGGAGTAGCCGAGGACGTGAATGTATAAACTTTGTGTGACCTGATCTATCTGGCTCTGCATGAGTGGGGGTTTGTGCTAGACAGCCTCCAGAGGTCCCTTCCTACCTCAGTTATTCTGGCGTTCTGTAAAATTACTTCGAGTATATTTACTGGCAGAAGGAGCTCTTTTTAAAGCAGGATGGGCTATATTTAATTTGCTTAAATCCATTTGTTCATTGCTTAAACTGGAGTTCCATACTTCATTGTTATATTTCTTAATGCAGCTTCCATTTTGAGCGTTGCTAATAGCATGACAAGCTTTTTGCCTCGTTGAGAACTTCCTGGGAAATCTGTCTCGAGTTACATAGACCACTGTCTGTGTCATCTGATGCTTTTTGGGAGCATTAGTGACTTCTGTCTGATAACCTCCTCCTAGCAGAAGTTTATCCTTGTACCCCATATCAGAAGTCAGACTGCACAGGCCAAAACCTCACCATGCTCCCTCACCCCAAAATAATGTTTCTGTAGGCTGGGGCGATGGCACCCAGGGAAGCGCACAGAGCTGCTGCCTCGGTGGCTGTCTTGCTGGTGAATGGTTCTCCCTCTGCTCTGGCTGCTTTCATGATGCTAAACTTAGCATCTCACTGGTGCACATATATAACTTCCCTTCTCACCTTTTCTAGCTCACAGTCTCTGTGTCTTCTACAGAGATTTCAGTGTAAACATTCAGAACCAGAGTGCGTGGATACAATGATGTGACAGCCAAGTGGTTAATTATAAATGAAGGAAAAACCCCTTTAAGCTGTGCCAGTCCATTCAAGTGATCCAGATTTGTCTGATAGCCTGTGTGATCATGCTTCAGTTAACTCTGTCACAGTGGATTTTCCGTGGTTTGCAATCTCCTCAATGTTCAATTCTTGTTCATTGTTTTTGACACCGAATTTTGTTGTAAACCTTTGAAGTGATCGGAAATGATGAGCTAAAAAAAAAACCAAACTATTTTTTTTTAGTCTTTCTGCTAGATCTTTGAGACAAAACCATGTGTGGTATTGATGGAGAATTTATTTGGAATACGAAAAGAGTTTCCGCTGGCCATCCAAACAGTAAATGGCATGTAATTGTAATGAGCAGTGATATACTATAATTAGATACCAGTGTTATAAAACTGTTTGAAAACCAACAGATGTCAAGGGAATGGGTGCTATTTTTAGACTAGGACTCTAGATGAGGGAAGAACAAAATTCTAAACCAGATTTTGATTGATTTATAGACACATGGGAGAATCCACAGACCTGGGAGCATCTCTTCTGAGATAGGACCGACTGCCTAGAGGAAAATCTGTGGTAGTAGGTGCCCATATTCCTGTAGCTGGGGAGCAGCCACAGCTCTGAAATGCAACCAGGACATTTATAGGACTAGTAGGGCACTTTGAGTTCAGGGCTGAATGAGATTGTGCTGGGTTTTGCCTGCCTAAGACCATCCCTAGTTTGCCCTCTCAACAACTGTCTTTGTGCTCTGGTCTCTGGCATCTCCTCCTGTGCTGCCTGCCGCAGCAGGAGGGACGGAGGCTGCTGTTTGTATTACAGCTCCGTAAATCACTCCGGCGGTGAGCATTTTTATGCCTGTGATTTAACTCTAGAGGAAACTGCTGTTGAGGACATGACAAAGGATAGAACAGCATGGAGGGCTTATACTGAGAAGTGCTAGGATTTACATCCTCTTTATTTGATTCTTTATAGTGTAGTGGTGGACGCTGGCGTATAAAGCCTGAAGCCTCAGTGACGCAGTACGGATGGATGCAGCCCTGATCTGAGCAGGGAGGGGAGAGCTACCTGGCCCCATGACATCAAATGCAATGTGGGAGAGAGCTAAGCAGGAGCTTTCACACCTCTGGTGCTGACGGTAGTGCAGGATACAGCCTTTTTACTTACCTCAGAAAAGTCCTTGCCTCACACAGGGAAGTCTATGGGCTCATAACACGGACTGCAGCCGTGCAGCCTGTCTCTGCACCCAGGTCTGCAAGTCCTCCTCGCCCTCAGTAATTCTCACTGTAGCTGGTGTTCATCTTGACTTACGTGAGCTTCCTGTGTGAGGACCAGTTTGTAGGCAGAGATTTGTTACTATCATCACCTTTAATAGCTTATTGGAAAAAATATAAAGACTAATTTTTTTAATATATTTTAATTTGTTAATCTTTTATTACACTGGAGCTAGAAATCTCTGGGGATATAATTGGAGAAAATAGCAATTGCAGGGCTTGCTCATACTAGTAGCCTCTTCCCATAGGTACAATATGTTATTGCAGTGTGTCTAAGACATTATTTTAATTGGTCTGATGCAGACCTCCCTAAGATGAATGATTTGTCTTCATTTTATTACTTCATTTCTACTTCATTTGCTACCTGTCATAAAAGTGGAGACAAGAAGGCCAGTGTCTGCATTGAGGATGCAGAGGGATAGTGCCTTTTGTAAATCATTCTGATGGTGGTGAACATTTTTACGTCTGTGATCTGAGCTATGGAGGAAATTGCTGCTCAACTTGTGATGAAACAGAACGTAGTGCGATAAAAGAGCAGGAAGGCCCATTCTGAATAATGGGGAAAAAAGTTGTGGCACGTCAGTGACTGTAAATTGTGGGAATGTAGGAAAGAAAAAATAAAACTTGTAACTTGTTCCTCCGCTTTTTCACTTAGTATAAACTCATGTGCCCTAGGCAATGACAAATAATAACAATAGCAGTGAAGCAAGAAATGCTGCACAACAAACTACATCTTCTTTAGTTGTTTTTTCCCTTTTCTTTCCCCATCTTGCAAAGAAGAGAGTACAGGCAAAGCATTGCTTTTCTTTCCAGTGTCACTAAAAGCCTTTAAGATTCACTGCAGTTTGTTGGCCCTGCTTTCTGCATTATATAGCTTGAACAAGTTGTGAGAGCAGTTACTAAGTAAAAATGAGTATTTTATTGTTGAACAGATACTGGTCTTTGAAGGCATGGCAGAAAGTAGTAGGCGCTATAGATCTCTTGCCTGCATTACATCTCTTCCCATTGTATGTATGTGTACCTAACAGACCGCTGCCTTCCTCCTGCTATTCAAAGTCACATCTAGCATCCTCAAGGACTACGTTTTTGGTCCTCTTAGGTGTATGGACTCTGAAATGAAGGAGAATGAGTTGGATCCTCCTCTGACTGGTGCAAGCACAGCAGTGCTGGTAGCGTTCCAGTTGGAAAGGCTCCTGGACGAGCGGTGTCAGTCTGCAAGGTTTGCTCTTTCGTTCTTGTGTTCTTTCTTTCATTTTTTCTGCTGTTCTTTCTTCCTTTCTACAAAGCTGTCAAAATTCATGATGTTCCGATTCTCTGCAAGTTTGCTGTACAAGTTTATTTTGCAAATTAAAACATGAAATCAATCCCCACCATTCTATCATACCATTTGTGTACAAGCACCTAACAAATGTGCATTGACTTACACTGCAGTAAGCTGTTTTTTCTGTGAGCTCACAACTGTGTATCAGTAGTGACTTTCTGTGCTGTTTTTCATCTCATTCACTGTGATAGGACTGTGATCACTCCCTGTTAACCAAAGGCCTGGATATTAGTAGTAGGAATACTTGAGGTTTATTTTATTTCATTTACATGCCATGTAACAAACTACATCCAGAACAGAAGCCAGGCTAGTTTTCTTGTGGGGAGTAGTCCTAGTAGGCGTCCTCTGAAGTGGTGCTACTCATTGAACACCAACTCCCCAGGGTGGTGTCTGCAGGACTGGCAGAGAGGATTCACACCTACATGGTGAAAAGAGAGACCTGCTGTAGAGGAGGAGGAAGATTCTTCTCTTATGATGCTGTGAGCTGTTCCCTCCCCCAGAAAATCCCTTTTTGGGGAGATGAAGAGTGGCTTAATTTCAACTCAGACATCATGGGTGAAACCTTAGACAGAAATGCTAAACTGGGACTTCACAGCAGGGAAAAAATTTTTGCTTGCAAATGCAAAGGGGTTAAATAGTGCATACATATCTTAGGGCATAATTCCTCTGTCATGTACATCGGGGCAGGATACCAGCTTACAGCCCAGCTGTAGGAGATCAAGCTGGACAAACAGAGAAGACTTGGTTTGCACAGACCTGGAGGCCATTTCCTTTCTCTGCTAGTAGTTACAGCCCTGTGGCTGCTCCTCAGCTATAGCTCCACGTCTGTCTTCCACATGTTGGCCCTTGGCACTTGCCTTGCCTGGGCTCTACTCCAAAAGGTGTGCTGTGCGGCTGTAGCTACACCTCCCATTTTATGCTGTGCTTGGCTCACCTACTGTTGGATTCAGCCTTTGAAACTGTTCAGCCAAACATCCTGCTCACTTTCTAGTAAGTGGATGGCATCACTCTTTACATGGGTCTTCCTGCATGTGCTGTGTTTTGCCATAGGTGAAGCCTTGTGTCAGCCATTATTTTTCTGATTAAGTGGCTCAGCAAGTCCCAGACTCTGTATGCTTTTTTGAAATCCCTGTGCTGCTCAGAGACAGACAAATGCAGGCGTTGGGGCTTTGCTGAGTGTCACTTATGTGGCCAGGCTGAGGCAGTGTAATACCTGGTCCCAGGCAGCTGTGGGATTTTAGGCTTATCCACCCCTTGTCAAAGGGGGTGTTTTGTATGTGCGTGTATGTAATGTGATGCTTTATCATTGCGTACACACGGAAGGTGTTTTTTTTCCCCAGTTCTATGGCATCCTGTAGACTGTATGACATTTCAGTGGCTCTTCAAGAACTTAATGTTGCATATTTTCCTAAAAACCCATCCTCTGATTCTTGCTGTTCTCATGGGAACAGGATTATGACAGCATTCCAGAGGCTCTCATTCTATTGTGCATCCGTTCTCTAATTCCTGCTCAAGTTGTAATTGTGCCATTTCTTTTTCCTGAGAGCACTTTTGGCACTGTTTACTGAAGGTGAACTTGCAAATATGTAATTTCTTGAAAAAAAATTTGTTATCTACAGTATAGCAAACGCCTTGCTCAAAAGCATCTTAAAGCTTAACGCGTGGATGACATTGTATGACTAAAGGCCTTAGCTAGCTGACCTTTAGCATCCCTCTAAAAATAGATCCCTTTCAACGTTGGCTCTCTTTCAGCGGCAGGTGGGGTTGTGCAATGGGTCTTCACTTCCTCTGGCGCTTTCTCAGTGAAGCATGTGAAAACTAGACAGGTTTTTACTGTCTATTGTATAGTAATATCCTGCATTTCTCAGTGGAAAGACTTCCCGTTACCATATACTTTTAAATGTCTTTAAATAAAAGAAATATTGAACACAGAGATCAATGCCTATACAGTTTAAAGATACACACTATCTTTTGATGCTAGTTAATCTAAGTTTGAATTTATTGATTTGGTTCAGCCTAATATTAACAACAGCAGTTCAGAACTAATATTTTATAATCATCAGGGCTTATGGAATGTAATGACAGGATTGAGAGCCCTCATTTTGAATTAAGGCATGGATTAATTAATAGACTGAAGTACAAGTTCAATCTGACGGAACTTGAACCAGAATTTCTTTGCTATTCTTTAAGTTGTACCTAACAGCACTTAAAAGAAACCAATAGATGTGTGAGGCTTGTTCTTGTATCTAATGATAAAAAGTATCTTGTTCTTTTTATGGCCATCTTTGGGGGGAGGAAAAAAACCCACAACAAAACAGCAGGAGTGCTATACTTGAAAACTGAAATAAACCTTCTGTTTTTAATTGTTGTGTAAACAGTGTATCAACAATGATGAGATAATTTGAAAGTGGGAGCTGTGATTGATGTTTCAATGTAAGCGGAAAATTCATTCCAAACGTGTGTAATCCCTTTTAATTCTTACTGAAAATGGCATTCTCCTCTTGTGCCCTCCTCTTGTCAGATTTCAAGGCTCGAACAGCTTTAGGACTATTGGGGGTTGGACTAGATGATCTTTAAAGGTCCCTTCCAACCCAAACCATTCTATGATTCTATGACTATCCCCATGTTACCTTTTAAACTTAATACATATCTTATGATAATTTCAGATATTACAAGAAAGGTATTTGCAGTAAAGATTTATTGTGAGTCTCAGCACCATAATTGCTGTTGCTGAGCACATAACAGTTATACTTAGTATTATTCCAATTAATGCATGTAGTGTAAAAAATAAAAAAATAAAAATAAAACAAAAAACAAAGACCCAAATGAAAGCACAAAGATATTTTTAGGAAAATATACTTAAGTCTCACTGCAGGATTGTCTATGTTTATCAGTCTTGTTGGGGAATTTTGGAAAGCACTGTTAAACTGGGATTTAGAGTCCATGGCTGCTGTTCACATTCTGTCTCAGCAGCTGGAGTTACTGTAATTGCAATTTCCATATTGTATCTATTCAGACTCAATTAGAAGTGTTTTGTTGCATAGTGAAATATGAATAATTTGCTGTTTCTTAATGGTGCATACAGGAGTGGGCAGGTCTGGAGTGGGCTATTTGAGAATGAAGCATCCTACTAGTTTTGATGCAAGGAGCTTCCGTGGGTCTATCTGTCTCTGTATCGTGTAAAGTAAAATATAGTTGGGTTGCAAAATATCAGATAAATCCTGACAGACTGTATCAAGCCACCTGGTCTAGCAGCCTGTCTTCTACAGCATTCAGGCCATGCTGAATGGCATGGCTGTAGTGAAAATGTTTCTCTTCCTTTACAGATCTGTCATTGCCATTTAGGTTTTCTGAGTTTGCACAGGGGAGATCCATGAAAGTCACTGGCCGTACCATTTATGTCACCAATTCAGAAATTACAGTACAGGTACACCCTGTGCTTTCATCAGCAACATAGGTCAGAGAGGAGAATTTTGCCATTGTATCTTTCAGTCCTTAATTACGCTAGTACCTATTGAATGTAGTTTTCTCTACCCTTTTATTGTTGTATTTGGCCTAATTCTGTTGCTTTTTGTGCACAGACTTACTGTGCACAGATTAGGTAGGACCACTGTCTGCCTGACTGGAGGATCAATCTAATTGTAAGTGAAAGAACGAATTCATGAGAAACTAATTATAACCCTCCTGCTAGTGATGCTCTAAGATACTTTCCATGTTCCCTTTGTATTGCGTGGATTTCTGAGCATGACACCCTGAAACAGCCTTCCAATAGGAGCGGTGGAGTTAAACTTCGTTCTTGAATGTGATACACTGATGCATGAAAATGAGGTGAGGAAACACCAAGCAAAATCAAAGTGATAAATCACAGTAAAAAAGAAATCCCAGTGCAAAATCCCTGAGCGTTCTGATACAAAATTAACCCTTCTTACGATGTTTGTTTTCAAGTTACTTTTAAAATGTGCCTCAAAGAATATTTCAACTTTGCTATTGATGCTTTTTTGAAGATGGTTATTTCCTGTATAACAATAAATTTGTGGCATGGTATAAATATGCCTAAAATAATCAAGTTGGAAATATGGATCACAGCCATCTGGTGTCCTTCCTGAATGGCCAGCATCTAATGCAGTCTGCTTTTTATACTGTGCAAGTCAGTGGGGCAAAGAAAGAAGCAGATGTCATTAGAATGACTATGTAATAACAAGTTCATGCAATTATATCATGCTGTGTTCACATTTCACTTTTTTCCAGAATCAGGTCAGTTTTGCATAAAAGTTTTTATACTTCCAAAACTCATTGTGCATCTTTTAGCTTTTTTAATTCTGCTTGGAAATACCACTTTAGAATAAACTTGGTAAAGAGCTGAAACCAGATTAGACATGCAAATAGGGAAGATACATTTATAAAGAACTTTTTAATTATACAAAAAAAATTTTGCAGCATGTTGGTTCTTCTGAAGTACTTTTCATTCAGAATGCTTTTTGTTCTATAAAATTGGTTGATGGTTTGACATCTTTCGAATAAACAGACGCCCATGCTTAAGTATTTCCCTCAAACTGAAACAGAGCCAAGAGCTGTGCCATATAGCAGTGAAGTATGTCTCCTAGTCAAGCATCTCCTATCCATCCCTCCAGAGTTTTAAGTTTTAATTGTATACATTTTCTGTCAAGTTGCAATTCTCTCGTTTGTTATGTCCTCCAGGTAACGTAATAGAGAACAATCTGTGCACCGCATAAAATGATTTGACATGTTCATTATCCCCTCTTCCCCGTACAGTAGCTGCAGTCATGTTGGATGATTTAACAGGTCTAAGTTGGTAGGCTTTTATGTTGTAGGTGCTTCAGGTTTATGATGAAAAACTATGCTTGTTGGATGATTTCTTCCCACTGTAAAGAGAGAACATTAAAAGAGCATTTCAAAACTTGTGTAAGTAGCAAGTGACAGTTACCTCCATGTATGTGTGCTTGTGCTTTATCTTGGCCAGGCTTTGTTAGTCAAGAAGCAGTGGAAGGATCCAGAAAGAGCTTTCCTGATGTATTGCTAGTTTCCTTAGCAATACATCAGTTTACTGTCAGTTTACTAACACTCCCCTCCATGAGTGAATGATTGCTTTTTTTACTTCTGAGCCTTAAAATAACCTCTACTGTTGCTAGAAGAGGTTTAATAAATAGAAATAAATGAATATGTAGCATTTGTTGAAGTTGTCTACCTAGACTTTAGTAAAGCCTTTGACACCGTTTCCCACAGCATTCTTCTGGAGAAACTGGCTGCTCATGGCTTGGACAGGCGTACTCTTCGCTGGGTAAAAATTTGGCTGGATGGCTGGGCCCAAAGAGTTGTGGTGAATGGAGTTAAATCCAGTTGGTGGCTGGTCACAAGTGGTGTTCCCCAGGGCTCAGTGTTGGGGCCAGTTCTGTTTAATATCTTTATCAGTGATCTGGATGAGGGGATCAAGTGCACCCTCAGTAAGTTTGCAGAC
>NW_008795555.1:809541-815762 GCF_000699145.1 Aptenodytes forsteri
AGGGAAGTGGTGGAGTCACCATCCCTGGAGGTATTTAAAAGACGTGTAGGTGTGGCGCTTAGGGATGTGGTTTAGTGGTGGACTTGGCAGTGTTAGGTTAGTGGTTGGACTTAATGATCTAAAGGTCTTCTCCAACCTAAATGATTCTATGATTCTGTGATTTATTAGCACAAGATGTGGATAGCTTCTGGCTAGTAAAACTGCTTTGTCAGGGAGAACATAAAAATGGAGCAGAATCAATCACCAGGAAAGACTTTAACGTTGCTAGTGGGTGATGAAGAAGATTTCCCATGTGCATGCAGGAAGAATGCCGGCTGCACTGCCCCTGACGGGTTCAGCCCTGGGTGCTCCTGGCTGTTTTGGGTGAGGTTGACAGCAGTCATACCACTGAGCTATCACCTGCATCCATGCCAGTGAGCACGTCCCTCCTGGGGAGCTCTGTCAGCCACAAGTTTTCTACCAAAAATTACTTCCCCCCACTCTTCTTGACCCTGCTCTGGGGGAACCATCTCCGGAGTTAAAAGGCTTGTTGCTGTTTTACTGGCCCACCCAGGTAAATGGCTTCTGGGCTGGCACTGCTGAGGAGGATGGCAGTGATACCGGTGCTGATGCTCGGTTTTGTTCTATGGACATTTGATGACTTGGGTATTAGTTTGAAATTTAGTAAGCTGATTTCCTCCTGAAATAGGCCAGTTACAAGGAGGGCTGCGGCAGGACAGCACCCAATCTCCAAGGTTTGCACAGATGGGTCTGCTGTTATTTTTTTGCTCGCTCTTGCTCTTAGGTTTATACATTGTCTTTCATGCAGAAATCCAAGGTAGCTTGAAAATTAGTTCCATATCACATGTAATTCCTAATAGTATAATTTAAAAAAAAATCTTTACTCAAACAAATAACCTTTATGTCTGAATTTAGCACTCCCAGTTGTTCCATTGTTTAATTGGCAATATGTTTCTAAGCCAGAGAGAAAATTGGCTTGACTCTTTCAGTGTTGTGATTTTAGGTGGTGTGATTTAGATATAGGAGGTAAGGCTCCATAGGTGCCTGGAAGCTCGGGGCAAGACTTACAGTTATGGGAGCAGGTTTGCAGAGTTAGGGTATGCCAGCTGGAGCCAACACAGGGAATATGCAGCGGACAGGAGAGCATGCTGGTACAAATAAGTCTGCAACCCTCTGTTGTCATTTACCTGCAAAGAGTGCAGCTACTCGACTAGAGAACTAGCAGTGGAGAGCATCAGTGAGCACAGCATTGCACTGCTGCTGCATCGGTGCATGCACAGAGTTTGCTCTGATGGGCTTTTATGGGGGCACAAAGTGTGATCCGCATTACAGACAAGTAGTGAAAGGGAAGCTAAGAAAAAACAATCTGTGTGTGAGTAGATATGCTTAAAATCTGGAAAATATTTTCCATTACATACTTCGCTGATTCTTTGTTCCTTTTTTGACTAAGTGTTGAGCATTTCCACCCAGCCACTCTTGCCTCATTCATTGCTTTTTTGTAATGTGTATAAAATTGATTTTATTTTCATAAATGTTTTGAAGAGAGATTTTCCTGTGTAGATGAGGTATATACAGGATGGATATATTTGTCTACCTATTCTATATTAGACTGTAATTATTAGAAGGCAGAATGACATGTGAAAATTGCATATAAGGACAGCTGAAATGTCAATAAATCTAGATTACACCTTGCTCTCCTCTTCAGCAGGGGCTTAACTCAGTTATTTTTTAAATAAGGTGTCAGTGTACATAGCTATTTAGGAATGTATTTGTGGAATGGAAGAGGGTGGGAATCATGAGGTATGTCCTAACTTTGTGCCTCTGAAACACAAATGTGGCTTTTGATGGTAGCCTCAGTGAGAATCTTGTGTTACAGGTTTCCATTTAGAAGGCTAGATAAAAACATAGATGCTTTTCTTTTTTTATATATTTTTGTACAGGACTTTAAAAATGTACATTAACTTATTCAATATTTGAATTAAGGAAAAGTGCTTTGTTTTATTTTTTCATCTTAACATCTTTCATCATTATGCATTCCATAGATGATCAAGACAAAGGAATGATTGCCACGGGTGGGCAATCCTGCATAATAATGTAAGAAGATGTCACAGAAACTGAATATAGATAGACATAAGGAAGACAATGTGTTTTACTGAACTGACATGGAGAATTTACAGAACATCTCAGGGTCACAGAGTATTGCAAATAATGAAATGCGTGTCTACGCACGGAAATGATTATCTGCATGGGAGAGCACAATGGGTGAAGGAAATATCCCCTTTGCACAACTGCAAAGCTGCCAGTGTTTTAGTTTCAGAAGTTTTGTCCTAGCCTCTGATAAATAGCTTGTATCAAAAGCATTTGTGCCTGCAGAGAAAAAAGCCGAAGAACCAGACAACTTTTACTTTTTTTTATTTTTTTGCTGTTCCTATTTAAAGGTTTTCCATAACTGAGAGCAAGGGTAACATCCTAGGTCAGACGCACTTAAATTAAGCTACTCTTTGATTTTTCTGAAGAAATACTTTCACAATGTCTCAGTGGCACAGTAGGTACAGTCTTGAACTCTTCCATGTTTGAACTGTGGCAAGGCAGGGAAAGAGGAGGAGATGTTTTAGGTGGAAAAATTTTATATCTTTTCAGGAGCTTTTTTGAGAATATTTGTCATTGGTCTGTTTTTTATAGTCTAGGGATAGGCTGGTTTGGCAGGGCTGAGGTAGCAGAAGAGAGCAGAACTAATGCCAAACATGTTTCAGTGCGATGGTGGCCTCCTGATGGCTTCTCCCACGCGTCCCTTCTCATGTTCCAGGGCAGCATCACTGGGGCAGTTCTGACTCCTACAGATGCTGCGCTGATTTTGCCTCTGGCAGGAGCTGCTTTGGTGGGTAGCACTTGTAACTTCCTGACTTTATAGCAAGAAGTCAGGACTTTGGTTGGTTAGATTAAAGAAGTACTGATTATGTCAATTGTCCTACAGATCCTGCTTTTCTTTTGATTAGACACTAATTGAACATGCCGTAAAGCTGAAAAGTTTCCGGGAGCAGTGGGAGACATTTAATTGAGCAAGCCTTTTAAGCTGAGGTGGGATGCACCCAAAAGCTGTGGTGTACAGGGAGCCTCGAGATAAAAGCAGCTGTGCAGTGTTAGCATTTCCAGCAGGAGAGGAACATGAAATAGCAGCTCTGGTGTCTACCATACCTTCTTTCCAAAACCTGGCCCAGAAGAGGCATTTTTGCTCCAGGAGACCACTTTGGGGATATATGCAACCACAAATGATGCTTTTGAACGCTTTATGCGTCTTAGTCTGTTACTTCTGTAATACGGTACAAGCGAGAGCGTAGCCATGTGCTGTTTGTGTAGATGTGTTACACTGAAGTATGATCTCCAGCTCCTGGGTCTCTGGCTGGCTACATGTGTGTGATGAAGAGCAAAGGAGAGAGAGCACCGTGCTGCTGCTTACTTCTACCGGTGAGCGAGAGGCGGAATTTTTGCACTAATTGTCTGTAACTGCCTGAAGGTTGATGCTGAGGAGTATGTCTAGGTATGTTCGGTGCATTTCCATCAGTCTGCTTTTGTCAGAGCAATTTGCAAGTAGGTGAAGGGAAAAAATTGCAAGCTACAATACATTGACATAAAAATATATCATGCAATGAACAGCTTCATTTCCTAAATTGACTTTTAAATGGTAAGACACAACTATATGTATGGAGCTCAACAGTGCAGTTCCTGTTGATGGCAGAATTCAGCAAGCTGATCCCCAGCTGTGGATCTTGTGGAAAATATGTTTGCAAAGGATTCACAGAGGCGTGAAAAACTATGCTGGGTTGGCTGAGGAAGAGGAAGGGAAAAAAGCTGAATACATTGCTTGCAGAGCTTTAGTGGGAAGGTTTCCTCCAGCATTGCAAGCTGGTGGTGGAGCTTTCTGCGCTCCTGTGGGAGGGAATCATGACAAATATTTTCTATTAGGAAAGTGGAAGTAATGACATATGTCGTGTGTGTACTTTTTGTCTGAAATGTGCATGACTGTAAAGAAACAGATGGCTCCTTTAATTCTCATCATGGGCATGTGGCTTCTCCATTTATGAGGCTTTTACTCCTGTACAGATATTTTTTATAAAATATCCCTCTTTTTAAGAGGGAAGGAAGTGAAATTGCCTTACATCAACTCATTAAAAATTACCGGGAACAATAAAGATTATTAGGAAGACTGTGTCCAGTGAACTACAAATATGGTGCCTAGAGCAGACTGGAAACAAACCCACAAAGAAAATGTAAATGCTAATTCCCAGAAGGACGTTTGTATCCTTGTATTCATACAGGGAGCTAACGCAGCCCAGGCAGTTCTCCACGACACCCTGCTGGGGTTCCTCTCCCATCTGCACATACTGAGCTCACATGTACCGTTGCAGGGTGCGGTCCTGCACCCTGTAACACCTGCTGGTGCCCAGACATTTGCAGGACGTGAGAGCATGAGAATTGGGCCTGCCTGACTTAAACGTATTCACATTTCTTGGGTTTTCCCAGTCCAGAATTTTCCAGTTGCTGCTTGAATGCATACCTGAGTGCTTATTTTTGTTAAAGCGAGATGGACATGTGATTTGGACTGCAAGTTTGTCTTGGATACTGTTGTTTTGCCCATGGAGTGAGTCTGCCCAGGAGTGATTAAATGGAGAGAAGGTGGAAGTCCATAGGCCAAGGTAGGAGATGTGGTGCCTTTTCTTCTCTTCCTACGCTGGGGAGTTAAAAACCCTGAGGCCAGGGTCATTCGGCTGTTCTGCCAGGCTGTTTGCTTTGTCCTCCGTGGTCCTGTTTTTCCTTTGGCTTGTGCCTGCAGGGCTCTGCCTGCATCTCTTCCTGACACCCCAGTTATCTCCTTAATGCCTAACTACCACAAGCGATGTGCTAGCACCAGTCCTTCCGCAGGGGTCACCTCAGCCCTTTTCTTTGCACCCCATAATGGTGTGCTGTAACATTAAGATATTCCTTTTCTAAGTCCTTTAGCAGCTCTATTGCTTTGAAACAGTAACTTGATACAGAGGCCATTAAAAACCTGATAATTACAGGCCTTTATTTTACTTTTTAAACATACCATAAATAGGTTTATTCTTTTGCTTTTAGTATTTCTCTGTTGAAGAGAAGCCTTGGTTCAAACAAAATGTGTTTCCTTACTGTTCTAATGAATGTAACACTGTAATCGACCTCTTGTGAGTCTAATGGCACTCCATCCGTAACGTGTGATTCAGAGCAATGCTAATTTCTTCAATCTCACTGAAATGTAAGGCAGATTGGAGTATGTTCCTACAGCTAGAAACATAATGTTGCCATGTTGTTTTAAGTGCCCTTTGGACAAAATGAAGATATATCCACTTTACAATGACAATATTTAAATATATCCTAGCTTTTAATGTGCAGGCTTGGTGGCCTGCTGGTGATTTTGAAGGCATGGTTGTATTGCATGTGGTCTGCTGATGTTTTGAACACTGTTCTATTTTTCCAAGTCTCCTTCACCCTCAGGGATGGTGTAGGCAGGGAAAATTCCTCTTAGAGTCAGGAATTGAATGCTTTTCTGTACAGTAGTTTGGAGACTGATTGGCTTGTCTCTAACCTATTTTTATAAAAACATCCTAACTGTTATCAGTTCTTCACCATCACGAATTTTAGCCTTATACTTAATTATGCTGATGCTTTCTAAATGCTATGGCAAGTGATGATGGTATTGAAATTAAGAGTGTTAAAAATGGAGAGAGGAAGGTGGGAAGAGGCAATTGTCCCTTTAGAATTGTTTCATTTAAGAAGTGAACTTCTTCCATTTGAGTTTTGAAGGTAGAGCTCGGTGGCATGGGGGAGAGGGAAGGAACATCCAGCGGGGAGCTGAAATGTTTGGGAGCTGCTGTTACAGGTTTATTCCACTTCCTTGAAGATGAAATAGGACAGATGCATGAGACAAAAAACAGCAGTGATGGAAAATGCACATTCTCTCCATCAGACTAATTCCTGCAGTAGCGCTTCTGGAAAACTAAGGGCACAGCAAATGGGTTGTATCCATCACCTCGGTGCATGGTTAAATGCTTGCTTCTTTGGGTCTCCTCGGACATTGCTAGAGGTAACTCACTGGTCAAATTCAAAGCCTGGAGCACTAAAATACCCCTGAATACCCCTGACTCTTATTCTGCTTACTAATTTCCAAATTACTTCAAAGATTGGGGGGGGGGGGGGGGGGTGTT
>NW_008795555.1:815778-855586 GCF_000699145.1 Aptenodytes forsteri
GTGGGGGGGGGGGGGGGGGTGTGTCTTCATTTGTTTCACTGAAATAAGGCCAAAGGTTTACTAAGATAATGTACAATAGTATATCTTCACTGTCCTCCTCTTGATTTCTTTCTTTCTATGTTTTAATGCCTACCAACTCTGTGTATACAGAAAGAAGACAGAAAACGTTAACTAACCTAAATTATATGGATTGCCTTGGCTAGAGAGAAAGTCAAAGGAAAATGGAACGAAGATGTGGTCACAATTTTAATTGGCGTGAACAGGAAAATCTTTAGAAATGAGAACTGAAATTTAGCAGCAAATAGGAGCAACTTCTTTAAAAAAAAAAAGTTTAAAGTAAAAACTAATCACCTTGATAACAGAGCATTTATTAAAGGGAAGGTGAATTTTGAAAAGAACATAAGCTGCATTGTTTGAGAGCTTGTTTCTGGTGCTGTGAATTTGCATCTGGTACAGTACTACAGCAAACATTTGGTAGTCTCCCAGACGTTGCAGCTTAATTGTAGGGAGTAATTTTGAGAGTATTATCTGGAGACGCTTGTGAAGCTTTGGGGCCTTTGCTCCTTCTGATCTGTAGTGCTGTCTGTGCTGAGCTCAAGGATAGAAAGCTCTCAAAAGTGGCTGACGATTTTTCTGGTTGAGAATTTTCTTGCACTGTTTCCTGCTGTCGCCACCACCTTGGTTCCTTCTGATGTTCACCTGGAGACCCCAAAGCATCAAAAAAACTTGTTCAGAGTGTGGTGAGTTGAAAAAACCTTTGGACTGGCATGTGCTGGGAAAAGGATTTGATGAGGGAGAAAAGCTGCAGAAAACCTCCATGAGCCAGAGAAATCACAGGTGAATGAGAAGAGATTATGAACTTGGAAAGCGTTGAATAATTGTCAGTCCACCCATGTATTTATGTGCCTGTTGCAGAGAATTTGGGCTCAAGAAGGAGACTATTTGAAGCACTTGGAAGAGACATCCGCTGGGAGTTACCCAGGCATCCCCCTGTTGAAAATAGCTGGTGGCAGGGATATATCAAAGGGCAGTGTTGTACAAGGCTGCTAGTCCCTCTTCCCAGGCATCAGCCTGCAGCTGGTGCTGGAGCACTGGGCTGGGCTGGCTCTTGTTCTGAAACAGTACCAGCACTCCTACACGAAATGCCATCTTTCCATCTCAAAGGCTCTTTTGGGACAATTTATCTGAATTTTATTAAGCCTATTCCATCACAACTATAGGCATCGAGATTATAAAGATAGTGGTTGGGAGGAGCAAAGATACAATAGTCTTCCACCATCTGCTGTCACAGAAAAGCTCATGGCTTTGGCATAGTGGCCCATGACAGAGTGAGAGGAGGCACGGTCCATCTTCTGTATGCAGCAGCACGGGGAGGCAAGGCTGGCGAGACATGACTAGAGGATGCATGGCAACAAGCATAGTGAAAAGAAGACCAAAAAGTTTCACAAAATATCTGACAGCATTAGACTACGTGTTTTGGGATCCTTTGTGAAGGGGACGTGAAACTTTAAAGAATTTCTCAGTGTGATGACGGTAAAAGGGATGTGAGCCACCCAGACCTCCTATGCAGGTGGCTCTGTAGAAGTGTGTAAATACTCTCTAAAACGCCACTGCATCACTTTATTCTCTTGTAATATAGTAGTTACTAAGAAACATATTAACTATTCGCATTATGGTAGCAAAATAAGAGAGGTTAATTATTTAGTAGGTTACTCAGGAGGCCTTCTAAAGAACCGAGGAAGAATTTTAGAAGTGTTTTCAGAAATAAAGATACTGGGTGAAATTCTCCTTAGTTATCTCTGAGCAGTCCCTTTGAAACCCAATCACTTTCTATGAATAAATGAAAGGATCTATCTTGGGTAGTGAAGGAAAGCAAAGATGAGCCTGATGTACCGCCTCTCTGCAAGACAGAGATTGGCCAGCCCACAGGGAGGGTATAGGTTATGTTGTCACTTTCAGCTAAAATGAGTTTCCTTTAGTTCAAGTGAGACACCTGTGTTTTGGGGGCAGAAGGGTTCTGGTTCTAGTCCTAAATTCCTCTGTGTGCATGCCAGGTGCTTCTCCCAGCATTGGTGGCTTAGTTACATGAGATGTAGTGGCTTGAAATTAAAATGAACAAATAAATAAAATCTTTAACAAACTTTTTCATCTAACGTGAACTCTGAGTTAATTTATAGGGAGGTATGTAATGAGGGCACCAGCTTGCTGCAAGCCTGCAATGTTGTCAGTGCAGTTACAACATTATTGAATGTTGAGTGTGAACCTGAGTTTCAACAAACAGGTTTTTGTTTAGGAAACGGCAGATATGCACACAGAGGTTTGGGTTGTTTTTTTTTCATTCTTCAGCAGTTGATTTTACTACGTAGTAGAGGGTCAAAAGTCTGCTGCACTTCTCTTTCCCTTTTGTTAGGTGAGTAACTTAGCATACTTTAAAAAAAAGTGCTAAGAGAATACAGGCTGCTTTGTGTTAAGCTATTTAATTTCTCTGATGGAGGACTTAGAATTAGTCTTGCTCAAGGATTTTGTGCTTCACCTCCAGCTACTGAAATGGGTTGATCTAGTTCAAGGGCCAGGCTTAATTGTTCCAAACTTGATGACTGCAACACCTGTAAAGGTCCCTGCTTAAAAGCTAAATGCTGCCTTGATTGTCTTTGTACCTTCTCTGAGTGTCCTTTTTATTTTATTAAGCACAGGAAGATTTTTCTCCCTACCTCTGGGCCACAGCCCTCCCGCCACAGCTGGTTTTTATACTGACAGATAGTGTGGGCTGCACACCAAGGTCACAGGTTGGTTCTTGTTATTTCAACTGTGGCACACTCATAATTTGTCTTTTCTGTATTTTCTCTCCTGTACTATTAAACCACCTTTTCCACCAAATATAGGAGGGAGATTATCAGTTTTATCTGTAAACTTATGTCCTGCATGACTACCTTCACACTACTGTCTGTATTGTTGTAGAATTTCCCTTCTTATCTAGTGAAACAACCTTTTTCTGGATGAAAAGAGACTCAAAATGTTATAATATTCTTGTGTTTGAATGGATTTTAAGGCCTGAGCAAATCAAGGTTTTCCATTTTGCTATTTCTCTGAAGTTTTCCTGAGACAGAAGAAGCATTTGGCACAGCAGGTCATCTCTTGATCGTGTCTGAAAACAAGGCTGCAGTCATAGGAATATAGATGGTAGCTGCTCTAATGAGTGCGGCTTACATCAAATTACTTTAATGAGTCAGTGCAGTTGTGTTAGCCTTATTACATTTCTGAATTAATGGCTTGGAAGGAAGTTTGTTAGCCTGCTTTACTTGAAACCAAATCAAACAACAGCCTGCCATATTGTACAATGACATGAAATAGCAGAGTCTGAATTTAAATTTGCCTCAGACTGCGTATGATTCTTTCTATTAATAAAACAACCATGTAGCAACAAATAGGTGTTAAAATAACAATCCCAACCATTAGGGTGCCAGTTCTGAACGTATAACTGCAGGTGGCCGTTTCAGATCAACAGTGTCTCTCTCTTAATTTTAATGGCAGTGAGCTAAAGGTCCTGAACGAACGCAGCCCTGCCTGTGGTCATGTCAAGCATCCTCTCCCTCCTGTGTGTGTCAGGAGCCCTGCACGTGGTACCTGTGCAGGACTGCCAGGCTGAAGCCAGTCTGCCCTCAAAGGAAAAAAGCATGTTCTTATTGCACATGTGGCAACTTACCAAAGCAGAAGATTTAATGTGGTTGGTCTTTATCCTGGTGTGATACGGTGCAAGGTTGAGATAGTTGCCTTTCATCACAACAGCCTTATTTTTAGTTGATCAAGTGTCAGCTAGCACAGGGTTCATCTTTTGCTCAGTCAAGGCAAAACCTGCGACTGTTCAACATTGGAAGCTCTTTTTTAATTTTTTTTTTAAGTTTAGTTTAGTGTGGGGTTTTTTGGTTTTGTTTAGTTGTGATGTGAAGAGTCAATATAGAGAACTGTCCTTTCTTCATTCTTTCATTTCTGGCTTACCTAGGATAGTTTCCTCTTGATTATATGTAATGGCATAGAGTTTTCACTGGCTGTTATTAAAAATACTGTGTGGTAGTAGAAATGGAATATAAAAACTTGCAAAAGGGAAATAGGAGAAAAGGTGAAAAATGACAAAATGCAGTAGTAGTTCTGAGAATGCAGTGCAAACTGAACAAATTGTGGAGGGTGCCTGGTAACCCCCTTTGTGAAGCTGAATGGAGATCCTGAAAATGACAGTGAGCAAAAAGTATTTTTGTTAATAGTACTGATCCTGAGGCATTAGAATTGTTTAACAACCTATGCTTAGTGGGAAAACCAAGCCATTGTCTGACTATACATTGAGATTTAAAGAATAGAATCACTGCTGAAGTGATTGGAGTGTTTAAAAGCATCAATTAAAAAAAAAAGTTAAAGAAGAAACTTTTCAACCATTAACAGACGCTTTGATACTCCTGAATCAGATGTAATTTTGGAGGGCCTGTGGGGTCCCTAGTTTGAAATGAGATCATAATGAATATCAGAGACTCAAAACTGAGGTTAGTAGAAAATACTCACTTAATGTTTACAAAAAAAAAAAAAGAAAATTTAATTTACCGCCAAGCAGAGTCGCTTTAAATCAGTCTGCAAGTTTTAGTGGGGAAACCACTAAAGGCAGTGCTGCAGCAGATGAGCTTGCAGCACCCAGCTCCAAGGAAAGCAGAAATCCAAGCTGCAGTTGCCGAGTATGAAAAGAGCCACTTCATACCGAGTCACAAATTCACTTACGCGAAACCTTTAGGACCATGTCTTACCCAGATGAGTAAAAATACACTTTTATGTGGTGGTAGCTAGCACATTGGTACCACAGTTCATGTGAGAGCTGAGGTTATAATAAAGGCTGTGAAGAGAAACCTCTGAGGCAAGGCACGTGCAGAGTAGCCGGTGGGAAGATTGTTCCTTTGGGTGAGGGTGTGTGAAGTACTGCCTGACTGCTTTGGAAAATCATTCTGAAATGGTTCTGCAAAGTAGGATATCAGGTTTGGATTTGCAGACGTCACACAGGAGGATGTATTGGAAGACTTTAACAGGTGAGAAAATACTTTGCAAGAGAATCAAAACTAAAAGATACGTGCAGAGATGGAGAAGGGAAATCTGCATTTCTACCAAATACATAAAGCAAGTAAAATGAAAGCATGAGATACCATCAAAGAGTTTAATAATCAAAGGACAAGATGGGGGGGCGGGAAGAAGAATAATGATGTGACCAAAAAACCAAATCAACACCTGCAATTTTGCATGTGAAAATGAATCATGGAACTTTAGAGTAATTTAGGTTCAAATTAGCAAAGATTAGTTTGTGTATACTGGAAAAATTGCCTATCAATTCTTGATTATCGTTGCTATTATTGAATAGCTTTGCTGGAAAATACAACTGCAGAGTCTGTAATCTTACTTGTAAATCAATGTTTGCTAGACATGATATATTGGCTGAAAATGACAGATAATGAATCACAATTTGGAATTTACACTTTTTTGCAAGAGGACATGATTTAAACTGTGTAACTTTGAGTCTGCAGTTTAATGATTTTATGGAAAGGAATAGCATAGAAGCTGGAGAAACAGACTCGGATTCTATTTACAGACTTTCAGGGCAGCACCATTGATACTGGGATTATCGCTAGCTGAAATTATATTTGAGAGATCCCTTCCACTTCTGGAAGAGAAGGAAATGTGGAAAATGTCGAAATGTGTATAGGTTTTGAAACAGAGCATGTGAAGGTGATAGAGTAGATGACACAGCACCAAAGGAAAGGCACCGCAAAGATGTACAAGACATGCAGGGATTGAGGTATGTGTGGATATATGCATACCAATGTATATATATGAACTTTTACATACAAATTTTTAATTGGAAGTATATTTGGCTGGGGCTCTGGTATAAGTGTGCCATCCTAAGAGTATTCAGGTTAAGTTGGTTTTGTAAGTTCAATCATCTCATTAATATTTGAAGAGGGGAGACATGCAGATTTCTCTTTTCATCTCAAGGTCTTTGGTCTCATGTTTCTAGCTGATACGTTGAATTAAAGATTCAACTTAGATATAAACTGTAACACGAGCTTCTCATTAACTCCAGGAGCACTGTGAACATCCCAACCCTAAGAGCCTTCCCGGGTTATTCCATCCTTTTCACCCTTGAACATTAGCAAAGATATTTCCCCCTCCCCTGAAACACTATCTGACATTGTTGCTGCATATGAAGCAATCTCTTGTAGGGCCAGAGAGAACAATTGATCACTGTAACGTAAGTTTTCATAACAACCTCTCTACATTTTGGCAGACTATCATATCTGCCCTTACATGAGCTGTCTTATTTGATAACACGTAGCAGAGGGAGGGAGAAGTAGCAGTCCTGGAGTGGCAGCAAATTACCCAGGTGAAAGAAATGGGTATTACAACAGATCAGAAGGACACAAGTTGGTTTGCACTCCGGGAGCACAGGCCAGGCCTGTTGTATTAGATGGAAAGATTTCTACTGATTTTGCAGGGAGCTGACATAGATTAACAGCTGTTGAAAAAAATGTTTCCTCTCTTTGGCTCTTCCTCTGTCTCTTTTTCTGCTCCAGAACACCCTAGGTTTGCAACTAAGCAAATACTTTGTGGCTAGTGTCTATTTTCTTGGACTTCAATTAGGAAAATAATACAATTTGAAAACGGGAGGAATCTTGGGCTGGAAACTTCACTTTTCTGTAGAAAAAGATTGCTTTGAATGTTTTCATTCATCTTCTGTCAGGTGCTTTCTCCCACTTATGTCCTTTCTGACAAGTCCTGTGTCAGATGCCGAGAACAAGAGTGAAAGGAGAAAAAACAAATGAGAAAATACATAGATGTCAGAGTGCCAAGGACAGCAGTAGAAGTTTGCAAGTTTTAATTTTACTCGGATGTGAGAGAACTGAAAACCAATTTAAGGAAGAGCATGTGGGTGCAAGGCTTGCTCTGCCTCGCTTGCTGCCAGGCTGTGTTTCCAGGGGTGCAGCCCATGGAGTGGGGCTGGAGGTGGGGAGAAGATGGTGGCAGTGCTCCTCGGGGGTGGGGAAGGAAACTCTGCATCTGGCATTGAAGCAGCTGAGATGATGGGTGCTGAAAGGTCAACTTCTGAGCCAGAGTAAGGGCAGAGGTAGCTGGGCTTGGTTGTTTGTCGGCAGCAGACTGAAGGAATGAACAGCCACCAAAACCCTGAAGGTAACTTGTGTTGCTCATTCCTTATGCAGCTGGTGAGGGAGGTATTCAAAACAGGACCAAACTCTCATTTCTTATGTATTACCAATCACCTACTGAACAATAACTTTCTGTCAGTAGCAACCTAGATTCATACCAGGATCTGCATCAATTCCCAGAGCTGTCACTTCTTTCTCTTAATAATTTATTTGCTTCTGTAATTGCTTTGCAGGGTTTTCATGACATCCAGGGAGCGAGTCTCCAGCACAGATCTTAACATCTGAGCTATACCATGGGTTGTGTTCCATGCTGAAACATGCTGATAGTTATTAAAACTTGCCGTTCACCTGGGTGGTCAAACTATGCAAAAAAACAGTAGGCAAATATACTTGGGAACCAGATTACCAATCTGTTCCTGGCTGTGCAATGGGCAAGCCAGTTGTGGCTTATTAATGTTTTCATGGTCTCGGTTTTGTAAAATTGTTGGCAGATGACAAGGAGTAGATCTGAGCACAGTAAGAAAGAAACATCCTCCCTAACTATTGGGTTAAGCCTCAAGTAGTTGGATCAAAGGCATCTGCATTTAAACGATGTACTGTGGTGCTTACCAGATCCATGGTCCTCTGATAATTTAGACTTGATCACAGCTCCCTATGAGACTGCGTGTGTGTTGGTTTCATTGCCTTGCAATGAGGAGGGTGAACGCCGCATGCTTAGTCTCATGAGCCCTGGGAACCATCAGGGAGTCCCAAGGTTTCGGCATAGCCATCAACTTCCTTCCCACAGCACTAGACAGAGGAAATGTAGTGGGATGGGAGGAGGGGCTGGCTGTGGTATGTGTGAAGAGCAAAACGGGTGGTGAATCATCGTTTAGGACTGTTTCTGTCCAGTAAGTGCATGCAGAGCTTTCCAAGCTCTTCTAAGAGTATACCGCTCAAATGTTTCAAATCAACACTCCACCATTTCCCCTCTAACACTTTGTCACCTTTCACTAGACTCCCCGTAGGTACATCTATACGCATCTCTGCTCTCTGACTTGCAGCAAGCCTTTGCACTTCATTGTGCTTATGCAATTCATATTTGTTCTGCCTGCCTGTCTCAGAAGAAAAGTCCTCATACCCTAAAATCTAGCATGATTTGGAAGGTTTCTTTTCTTCCATTCCCTGCAGCTCAGAGTAATGTGGGGGGTGTTTATTGATAGGGTTGCTGGGGAGAATAGCACTTTTGGGAGGGAAAGTAGAGAGACGAAGTGTAGGCAGAACTCCTGTCCTCTGCATTCTGGCAGCACGCACCCGTGTGTGGGGAGGATGGAGGTGGGCCCTCCTTTGATAACCAGTTGAAAGCAGTTCCCTGAGGAGATGCTCCCTGTGTAACCTGAAAGTAGCTGAGAACCAGGCCAAGAAAATTTCTGAACAAATACACCACCACAGATGTCATCTGTCAATGTGGCTGTCTCAGGGGTGGGAGGCTGTTTTAAAATGGCACGTAATGTAAATTAGGTGACCTGTCATGGTTAGAATAACCAGCAATACATGTTGGAATGATTGGAGAGGAAAAAAGTTTAAGTAACTTCGTCAAGGCTGGTTTTCATTTAGACTTGTCTAGAGGATGGATATAGGGTTACTGTTTGGTTTCATTTTTGTTATTTTCGTATTTTAATAATAATACAATTGTTCCATCTTTGCAGGGCCAAATACTTTAACTGTGATAATGAGAGAAGAAATGGAGATAAAAAGCTACACTGTAGTTCGGGGAGAAGTCCCTGTATAGCACAAGGGATTGTTTCCATGAGACTGCAGCATCTCAGTAGGACCTCCTGGACACCCTATTGTCATGTAATATGTACAAACCTGAGCAGCCAGAGAGCCACTTACATACGCTATGTATAAACTGGAAAGTTTGTCTGCAGTTTGTCAGCCCTTGGTGTCTGATCGTTTTGCCTCTTTTTTTGCCAATTTGCTTTCCTTTATTATTTTTCAGCTTTTCTTAAAGAGTATTTCCCACTTGTCATTCAAGATAATCCTAAATACAGCTTTCTACTATGTGCTGATTTGTACTGAATGGTTTTGAATTGATTTTATTGAATATATTGCTAATGAAAAGCTATCCTACCACAAAAGTTTATACATGGAGCTTCCCTCTTTTTGGAGTCCTTTTATAAATTTAAAAAGGGCTGGTGATGTACAGTTTCAACTATTAAAAGTACAAAGCAAAATATAAAATCCAGTAGAATATGTATACCAAAATAATTTTTACACTGTCCTTACTCTGGTCACTCCAGCACTCTTTCCCTGACATTAGTGATATGGCAAGGACACATTTGAAATCTTTTCTAATACAACTTGTCAAACAAACTGCTTCACTTGTATGCGTGCATTTGCTTGTACAGGTCTGTGAACATTTGGTGGTGGTTGTTGCTGGCTAGAAGTCTCAAGATTCAAATAATAACCTCTTTCAAGTAAAAAGCAAGCACACAAATCCCTCTTTTATTCACAAGTTATTTTTCAGGTGCCTACACTACAACTGCATGTTAGAACCAAGATTAATCCACCATGTTCTGCATGGTCTTCAGAGAAGACTGGAAGATCTGACCATATTCTTAGTCCTGATGTTTTTCTTTGTTAAGTAGCCATAGTGTTAGGTGATACCTATCTATCTATCTAAAAAAATTTGTATGTATAAATATGTTTATGGATATGGCTATACTATGCATGTACCTTTTGCAGGAAAAGTCTGCATGTTTTAGTACTTGGCTGTGTTGGTGCCTCAGTGTTTCACAGCAAAGGTCCCCCCATCGATCGCGTGCTGTGCGTAATTCACGCTTTACAGTGACTGCATTCACTGGCCTAAGCCAAATGGACGAGGTAGAAGACAACAGAGCAGAGCTTACAAAATTATATCACAGAGAAGGACTGGAAGCTGCAAAGGCCTCTACTAGATTGCTCTGCTGTCATTTTTCGCTGAATGATAGAGTGTGACAAATGATTGGCACATTTTTCAAATATATTTCACATCTTCATCTTCACAACTGTAGAGCTTTGGACTTAAATCCCCTTGGACTGAAGGAGGAGGACTGGAGTAGCAACTGAATGTGTGCTTCCAAGGGTAGATTTTGGACCTTTTCCTTTAGCCATAATGAGTTGACAAGATTGTAATTAAATTGGTGAATACAGACCAGTAGTACTGTGCAGAGCTCGAATTAACCTCTAAAATATTGCACTGAAAACTTGAGGAGATTAAAACATACTGTTTATAGAAATCTCTGTGGTAGGCAGTGCAGCAGTCTGCTCTTCCTGCAGAAGCTGCTAGTTAAGTGTCAGAACAAGTTAAATGTTGTCAGTCTGTTACGTTACAGGATCCATAGTACCGGACAAAAATGTTGGCCCCACAATAAAGCAGGAGTAGGGAGAAGGACTCCTTCAGGGGAAACAGTTGTGACTATAGTAGGGAAGGACTGGTGAGAAGTCTAGAGTTTTGCATTATTTAGGTAGCTCTGGCAAAAAGAAACTGGTTGCTCTTCTCCAAAACCTGCTGCTGCCACTTCTGTTCTCCTCTGCTGTCACCTTGGTCCTCCTGGGTTTCTGCAGGGACATGACCACCAGAGAGTGGGAAAGGTGTAGCCGGACAGGGGCTGGAGGTGGGGTGGGGGGCTGTTACCTTGGCTTCAGTCAATTCAGATGGGATTTCATCTGCTGTGGTAGCATTTACAAAACAAATAGAATCTTGCGGTAAACTAAATAGACTATAGCTGGCTGCTGTCTGTAGCACTGTTTGTCTGCTAGCCTAAGTTGCCCGATATAAGTGTTTTAAAAGGAGCACTTTTGTCTGTTAGTTGGTTACTGTACAGTCTTTGAGTAACTGTATTGGACCAGAGCTCATATTTGCCAAAGAGTATGTGGCGCTCTTGCAGAAACTCCTGTAGTATCACCTTATATATCTTTTATGTATTGGCATTTCTTGCTTTAATACTGTTGCTGTGAAGGGAATGGAAGTGTTGGAATCAAGGAACGCTTTAAAGTTTTTAGCAGGATTATTTTCTATGACTTTTTTTATTTGTTCTCAGTCAGGGCCCATTTCTGAGTTTCTTAGGAAATAATGTTGGAAAAAAAAAATCTTTTTTCTTAGTCTCATTAGCTCCAAACTTTGTGAAGAGTACTACTTGCACTCCTGTTAGGACAGGTTAAGGGACCTTCTTCATGATATAGCACAAGTCATTACAAAACAGTAGGTTAAAAATCAATTCAAGGAAAACATCCTTCCTTGGAAAAAAATCCCCTGGTGAACATTAGTTAAAATATTTATACTAACAGTCATCTGCATCGAGCAACCACTTACGGCTTAATGTTATTCTTGAATTCAAAAAGCCTCCTTGTTCTTATGTATTCCACTGAAGGTGGCACATCTGTTGGAAATCTTCCATGATTTGTGAGCATTTACATCAGCATCTGGGAAGAAAAAGTTAGTTGTGAGAGCGAGGAGGCATCTGCTTTCAGAAAGGTTCATCTGGTGGCATTTTGCAGCATCAAATGGCCCACCTCAAAAGAAAAGTAGCACCTTGATCTGACTAATTTGATCAACGTGATTTGATCTGTGACTGCAGAACATTTGATCTATAATTCAAAAAGCAGGACTTAATCAGTGTGGAGTGGGGGGAAGAGCTGTAGGTTAGTGCTGATCCGGTAGGCAGTGACACGTGCCATGGAGGCATTTGTTCGGATTTGAGGATTCAATCCACCTGGAGATGCTTCTCCAGACTCAGTCCTCTTACAAACCCTTTGTGTCCTGGGCCTTCTGCCTGTGCTGCCTTGGGGCAAGGTGGCTCCAGTCAGTTGTGAGATCTCACTGCTTCGTGATGGGAATGCAGAAGAAGATGGGGCTGCTCTGTGCTTTGGCCGCTCCTGGTGGAGATCCAGGAGGGAAGGAGGGTTGTCCAGCAAAAGTAATTTCAGAGCAGCGAGTTGTTTCAGGGAAAGCATGCTGGCAGCTTGACCAGAAGTTCTTGTTGCTGCCATAATTAAATAAATAAGCAAGCAATTAAATAGAAACTGTGGCAGCCTCGGAAGCGAAACGGTCCCCTGCCTCCCCCCCTCCTCCCCCTCTCTGTCGCTGGCGGCAGAGCAGCACTGCAAGCTGGCTGCGTTTCACATGAGATGTGGCTAAATTTCTCAAGAAAAAAATATCCAGAGGGACAAGACACGATGCTCTCATTTCTGACATCTTAAGCTTGTCATAGACGCCAAGCCTGTTTCACCCAACGTGATTATCTCTCCCTCTGTCAAGGAGGCAGATGCCTCAGCTAGGAAAATATCATCCCCAGCCTGTCATCTGGATTCTATAAATGGAAATAAGCCTTTGCAAAGCCAAAAATTATATTTAGTTGCAACTATGGGGGGAGGAAAAAAAAGAAGAAAAAGAATAAATAAAGTCCAAACCCTTCAGAATTGCAACAGAAACAACAAAGCACTTAGGTTAGCCCTAATCATCTGCAAATGTCGATGCATTCATTATATGTAGACTGCATAAATAAAAGTTATTCTTCTGTTACTCCTTTTATCTCTACCTAAAGCATTCACTTGCCAGCCAGGTTTCTGTGTACAAGTCATAATTCTTCAGCTTTTTCTGGAATAGTTTTTACCCAGTATTTGCTCATTTTCATCTAAACTCTCCGTATGCCAGCAGCAGCAACAGCAAAACACTATGAGCTGGAGGTGTGCATTTAAGTGATTTAGCCTTCGGTAGGCTGCAAAAGCCTTATCTGACCAGGACTTATTAGCCCTGTGATAAAGAGTGAGCCAAAAATAAAATATAAATAAATATATATTATATTTTTATATATAAATATTATATATTATAAATATATTTATATAAATATAAAATAAAAAAATAAAATCTTGCTGGTTTAGGTATGAAGGAAATTTAAATGTTGTCCATGCTGTGGGAACAACTCTTCATAAGAGTCGTGTTACTGCTCTGTGGGATAGGCATGAGTGGCTGTGAGAGATTAGTCATTAAGGATCAGGTTTTAATAGCTTTCTGTGTGTAGTGCTGACTAAGCAGACTGAACTGCCAGTGTTTTAAAGGCCATTCAGGAGAAATCAGGGAGACGTTTTACAGAGTGTTTCACTAAACACAAAGTTGGGTCAGCCAAAAAATGTCGACTTGTCTAATTATTTCAACTTGGGGGGAAAAAGTGTCCTTTTGAATTTTTATTTTTGTAGAAAGTGACAAAATTGTTCTTGGGCAACTCCCACCCCCCCATTTTGTTGTTGCTTCAGTTTCGTTATGGCAAACAAATGGAAAGAAGTAAGTCTGTGCAGTGCTGTAGGAAGGCGCGCAGAGTCTGCCTGCAGCAAGGTGATTCCCACATCGGCATACCTGAGATGGAGAAGTATGAGCAAAGGGAGTGTGGGGAAAGTAAGGGTACTCTTTAGTCCTTTCAAGTTGGATTGGAGCAGAATGGGTGATACAAACATTTAAAATCTTCTCTTGACTTTATGCTGGAGCATCCGTATTGAATCCCTGGGAGGGGCGGGCTGTGCAGACTCTTTGTGCTGGTCAGTCTGGCATCGTAGGGCACCCAGTTCACAACTGTTCTGCACCAAAGGTGTCTGGCCTTTTTTGTGGTTGTAATCGGTTAGACAGATAGATAGATTTCCTTAACTTATGCATGGGCTTTGAGATCAAATTAAAGTCCTGTTGCCTCTCATGGGGCTGTGAAAACCCAACCAAAGCTTACAGTGAAGTAGGATTTTGTTTGTTACTGTTGCTCATTAGGTATGTGCCCTCAGCGGGATAGGGGGTGATTACCAGGAGAAGGTGAGCAATTAAGTGTGTGTTATCTATGGTCATGGAAGTGTGTGCAAAGGCAGAGAGAAGAGCACAGCAATGGGCACTTGCTGTAGCCTTTGCAAATGTCAGTCCAGCCTGTTCAGACGTATCCAGGAGTCTGCGCAGAGCTCTCTGTTATCAGAGGGTTCTTTGAGAGCACAGATGAATTAATTGCAAAAGGCTTGGCGACATCACATCAAAGCATAATTGCATTTGCTGTCTCTTCCAGGAGGGAGAAATGTGGAGATGCAATTAGTGATGAACCACGCTTGATATTTTGCCCTCCCTGTTCTAAAAACGTGTCAAGATCATTGATGGTCAGAACCCTGCTTTTTAATTCTCATCCTGAAGATGCATGCTGTTGCTTTTGAGGCCCTTTAGGTTGCTGGCTTCCAGCGTGGGTGTGTTGCTGCCAGCAGCGAGGATAAATTTTGTGTGTCATTCTACCAGCCTCTCACCCCCTCTCCCAACTCATGAGATTATGGTCACAGATCCACGCAGACCTTTCTGCTCTTGTCCTGGGCAGAAGAGGGAGAGAACCTTTCCTGTGGTCCATTTCCTCCTACCTGACCTTGCCTTTGGGAGGAGAAGACATGGTCAAGGGCTGTATTGCTTCTCCCCAGGCACTGGCTCTGTCCACACTGGGTTTGCAGGGCCAGTGCAGAGGGTGCAGAGCTGGGGTGGACTCTAGGACTGGAGGAGCTGTCAGGCGTACAGGTGGTTCTAGTCTCCTGGGCAGGCTTATGGGCTGTTTCTTGGATCTCTGAAACACTAACGAGGTCCCTGGGAAGCAGCCTGTGAACCCCCATGAGAGGGGTTCAACTTCATGGACAAGTTGACTCTGGCAAGTTTTACTGAAGGTTTGTCTGAGAATGCTGTTACACTGCTACAGGTTCATTAGCAGATATTTGTGTGTTTGCTTTTTGCCTCCCTCCTTCCCCTTCCTCTTTCCTTCCCACCACTGTGATTGCCTGGCCTTCAGTGGAATTTGGTTGTTGTTCCTTACTTAGGCTCTCTACCCAGAGGCTGTCATTTTTATTTATTTTACTATTCTAATTTCTCTTTTAGGATCAAAAAGAAAATAGCGTTGACCAAAAAGAATTAGTGGCAATAACTTTTTCAGAGAACTAAGCCTTTGAAAATTAATTTTTTTGTTCAGTTTAATTTCATGGGTGCACAATTTCTATTACACGTAGGCCAATTGGGTTGCAACAACTGTAAAAAAAATTATTTTAAGTCTTGTAATGTGTTATTTATGAATGCATTATAGTTATAATGATTCACTTACACGACTATTGTGACAACAGCACCTTATCTTAAAAATGGGAATTTGCAATACGAAATAGTTAATTAACAATAAGAAAGAGAACAAACTGAGAAGATGCATACAAATTGACAGCATTAACAGAATAATAACCAGGCTTTATATGGGTTTGAATAGCATCGAAACTGAGAAATCCTAATGGAGGAAAAAAGACTTAACCTCTATAGAAACTTGGAAATTAGTCTGATTTCTGCAAATCTCATCTGTCATAACATAGTCATTGAAGAACTCCTTAGACTTTGCAGGCCTGATTCAGAGAGAATTACAGTGGTAAAGTAAATGGGATCCATCGCAACTGTGCAAAGACCAGTGGATAATTTAATCCTGCATGGGACTTACTTGGGAGTATCAGAATACATTTGCCAGATGCAACATAATGTCAAGTAAATATTTAAAGCTGTAATTGTGCCACAGCATGCTGGAGGATCAGAAAAGACGCTGAAAGGGAGTTAAATGCATTCAATTTAAATAGATCGTTTAAATTGAAGGAAAGCAGTGATGCAATTTTATATCTAGATGCAGTGTTCACCTAACAAGAAATGTGGCAAGGGCAAGCAAACCCCTGTGGTTGCTGAGAAGTGGTAGAAACTCTCTGATGGGTTATAAATACTTTACCATCCATTCTTTGTTTCCAGCATCAGTTTAATGTGACTTTGCAATTGTGGTGCTTTTATAATGTGTGTTGACAGTCCCTTTCCTGCATGGAGTATGTGGTGCTAAGGAGTTTTGGTTAATGCTTGGGTAAAAGTTGTAGTGTCAGAGTGCAGCCAGGGTGTAGCTGGACACTGCTGAGTACACCTGGGCTCAGGAGAGAGCTGTCTCAGCACTGGAGAGCACTTGGTTAAACGCCTTTTTATGCAACTTGTGCCTGTTCAACATTTTTACCCTCAAAAAGCTTCTGTGGAATTTTTAATTACTTCACTTCTTGTCTTCTGGCTATTTCCTTTGTTCTAGGTGGTTGAGTGATGGACATCTACTGAAAGGAATGAATATTGGGGCTTTGGCCTCTTTCTGCCTAAAACTTCAGCCAAATTCCCATTATTTTCACTTTTCTGAGAATAAATAAATGAGATGCAGTGAACATACAACATGTCAGTTCTCCACACAGTTTCTGTTTTGTTCACCCACGGCTATTTCAAGTGCCCTTCCAGGCAACTGCCCACAGCAGGATGCTTTGTCTAGACATGATGTGAAGCTAAAGCTGTTAGTCAGACTCTATTAATATATGATATGTAAAGCATTCCTGGAGAGAAACTTCAGCGCAGATCTGTCAGATATGGCCGAGGGAAGCTCTCTTTCGTTGTCTTACCTAGTGGGAGAGAATGACTTCTGATGGGTAAGGGCAAGGTCTGAGCTCCAGCGTCATGAGCAGCCTGGCCCAGCACGGCTGCAGGAGCTCTCTGATGGCTGAGTCAGCCCTAGTGTCAGCTCCTCAGCTGTGAGACACAACAATTACAGCAATAATTCAAGTCAGAAAATTGACAGAACCATTTAATGTATGTGAGAGTGACAGTGAGTCATCTCTGATCATGGTGTTTAGCAGCCTGGAGATCCACAGGCACCCAGGACAGCCTGAATCCCACATCTGCATGACAGCTCAGGACAAGGAGAAGCAGCTCAAAGTCACTGTCGTCTTCCTTCCAGAGAGGGCTTCACGTGGGTTTGATCCCAAAAGACCAAGGCAGTGAGAGGTAGGACCTGTTGTAGACAGGGGCTTGGAGGGGTGGGGTAGCATGTCTGTTATCTGCAGCCTTCATCCCCTTCTCCTTAGTGTGGTGGCAAGCTGGTGCATGTGACAGTGAGCACATTAGCCCGTGTCAATTGTGTACCTGGTGTGAAATGTATAGTTAGAGGCAGGCTAAAATGCTAATAAAGTTTTGCAGAAATCTCTTCAGGATTTCAGTTCGGGAGCAGGGTACATTGGTAACAGGGAAGTTACAGATTGGTAGATTCAAAAGTAAAAGGAAAGGTGGATTTGTTTTCAACCTGCAAAGACCTCATTTCTTAAATTAATTTTTTGAGAACCCGTTAAAAATGTACTTTGTGTTCTCCAGCAGTCACTTAAGATGCAAGTGGAGTTGTGGGGGCTAATATTAAAAATACTGTAAGTGTTTATGTGGCATACAGGGCAAGAAGCAATAGAAAGACTCCTACCACTGGTAATCAGGAACTGGGTAAATACTGCTGAGCACACAGTTTGCAAAATTGAACTGTCTAAAGCAGCACAATGCTCAGTAATGAGTGTTTGCAGGACCTACATACTCGAGCACTTGTTTTGACACTTGTATGGGCCAAATACTCAGTTACTGCAAATTTCTCTGAAGCTTTTCTTGAGTTTTTTTCTATTTAACTGGAGCTGGTATGAATCCACAAGCTCCAGACATTTACAGCAGCACAAAGTCCTTCCCATGTTTTAAAGTTTTTGAACCAACTTCCAGAATAAATGTTTTAATTTATTTTGAGCTATGTAAAGGCCTATTAGGCATAAATACGATAATGACATGACATAGTGACTTCTCTCTAATATGGGTGCTTTCAAAGCAGTACAAAAAGTGATTGTGGTATCCCCAGAGGCAGATCCCCAACTTCAATCTGCAGTACGCAATATCCTTACTTAGTTTGAAAAGAGTGGCTTTTTCTTCTACTAAAATACAGACCACTTACCACATCCTAAACACTAGAAGCTAATTTATAGCTCAGTATTGAAACAGTATCTTTTTTCTAAGACAGACGTTTGTCTTTGCTAACTTTGATATGCTGTTATAAGCTAGAGGACTGCAGTATTCACTTCATGCACTGGAATGTGAAATGTGATGATTTTTTTCTTAGAGCTCTGCAGTGCTTGCTGCCTGGGGTTATTTTTTTATGTCATTTACAGTGCTGAACACCAATGTGAGTGTATTACACAATGTAGTGTAAAAAAATATATAAAGGCAATAAACTCCACTGTTACTTCTGCTTTAACAGAACAACCTTATTTGATCATTTTGCCTTTTGATTTCTGAAAATTTAATTCCAAATAGTGTATTGCAGCTTGAGCATTTACGAGTGCATATTTACATGCGTTGTAGAAGTTCCTGCTGGAGAGCCGTCTCCCGCGGCTGGCAGTGGATGGTAGCTGTGCAAGCTCAGGAAGCAACAGCCGCCCGGGCATGGAGATCACCTGTAGCAACATCTGAATTTCATGATAAGTTGTGTGGAAGTATGTGCTGGTTTGTAAAAGATTTTAAATTGATTTCTTTTCTATGACCTAGTCACTGTGCCCTTCCCATTGGTGACAACATGTCCCTCGGTCATGAACAACTGCAAGATAAGTTGGCCTTGGCCGGACTGTTTTGAGCAGACCAGTGATCTCCTAGGCCAGAGTCGCTCATCTGAGTTATTTACAGTTTGGCTTAAGCACAGTATCTCTTGTTTTTTTAACTCTCTTTTACTAGTATGCAAACACTTAGTATTGAAATTCCTTTCATATCAGGCTTTACTCTAGAGTGCCAGCGCTTTTGTGTTCCGGGTTGTGTGCACAGCCATCTCAGTGCACCTGGGGCACGCGAGCGTCATTGCAGAGGTACTCTAAGCTACACCAGTGGCAGCTTTCTTGGTTTGTCTTCCCTCACTGCTTACACACCTGCTCAGTGAATTGAGTGGCTGTGCGGCATCGGTCTCCTATCTGAGTGAAGGCAGCTTAAAGCACTGGGAGGAACAAGACAATCTTGTAATGTTGTGCTTAAGCAGCCTGACTTGGTACCACCACCAGGCTGTGCATACGTGGGGTACATTGGCTTCTCCGTTTTGAGAAGCCAAGAAGGTCCTGCTCATCCATCGCCCACCCGCAGTGCAGGGAGAAGAGGAAGGCTGCCAAGACAACTCCCTGCAGAGTCTACTTGGAGAGGGAGGAGCTGGTATCTTCATGCTTGCTGAGATCAAGTTAGCTCCAAGTTCTGCTGTGAGCTTCTGTCTGTTCAAGCTGTAATAAATGGGCAGTGAAAGTCCTCCTTGCGTGCTCCCTGATCTGTCAGGTCGGTGTCATTAGCCAAGTCGCTGCACATTTGCTGTTCACAGCAAGGTAGCGAAATCCCTCCTGCTGTCTATGACCCAGCGCTGATCACCTCTCTCGCCTTGTCTTTCATGTGGTCTAGCAGCTGTCTCAATGAATTGAAAGATACCACTTTATAAATAAAATAATAATATAACATTTAAAGTCATGCTTTATGAAAATTACTGCAATTCTGGAGCAGTTAGGCTGCTAGTACATAGTGGATGTGCTGCCCACTATGTGGAAGTACCACGATACTGTACAAAAAACAGTTGTTGGGTAGAATGATCTCAATATACAGAACATGTAGCTGGACTCTACAAGCATGATCATTAAGGTGGATGGTAACAGGAAAAACATTTAAAGTCATGCTTTATGAAAATTACTGCAATTCTGGAGCAGTTAGGCTGCTAGTACATAGTGGATGTGCTGCCCACTATGTGGAAGTACCACGATACTGTACAAAAAACAGTTGTTGGGTAGAATGATCTCAATATACAGAACATGTAGCTGGACTCTACAAGCATGATCATTAAGGTGGATGGTAACAGGAAAACAGTAGTTTTTGAGAATGATCTCAATATACAGAACGTGTAGCTGGACTCTACAAGCGTGATCATTAAGGTGGATGGTAACAGGAAAACAGGTAGTTTAATCTTCTGTTAATTTGGTTCGGTGCTGATTAAATTGATTAACAGTGAAAAGCAAAACCCCTCTGTGTATATGCAGCAAGTGTATTGTAACTACACTGTATAACAGTGATAGCATAATTGCATGTGGATTTATGTAATGTCCGAAGGGATTCAGGTAAGTGTAGAGAGGGGAAAAAATATTTTCAAGTACAACTGCTATACCTGTGTCAAGTGAAGGCTTCTGAAATGTGGTCCCTTTATTTCAGGAAGGGGGGCGGGAAATGCAGTATTGTGAGTGTTGTTGCACATCATTCTCAATCGATACGCTGTTCAAGTGGATATAATGACTTAACACTTCACGGGCCAGATGCAGAGAGGGGGAGCTGGCTAATTGTCAAATTATTTCAAGTGCTTTATTCAGTCACAGTGCTGGCAACCTCGGTGTTAGAGAATTGTTGGCTGGGGAAAGCTGTTCCAGCAGTGGCTTCTGCAGTAGGTAATACACTGGTAAATAGAAATGATGGTGTAGGCAGAGGTTTCTCTTGCTCGTGTGAATGACTCCCTTGAGACTACAGTTGGATTAGTATTTTTCAGGGTGCTGGAACTTGCTGGAAAAATTTTTGGGGTTGCAGAAGTCACTTGTGGATGGAGGTGAATTTAACTAAGGCTTTAGTCCAAGAAAAGAGTATGAGAAAATGTTGTGGCCTTTCATTTGGCTGTTTTAAAAATGAAATGTTTTGTGTATGCGTGTGTTTGTATGTACAGAGACCCAATTTGTATCAGCTTAATCTTTAACCTGTTGAAAACAACTTCCACCCTTAAAATGAAGAGGAATGTTAATTTCAGGTTAAATTAGATTTTTTTATTTCTTTTCTGAAAGGATTTTCCTGCTGTTCATCCAGCAGCTGTGTGCATAGCTCTGGTCAGAGCCGCTCGCCCCTTTGGGCAGCGCTGCCGAACCAGAGCAGCGTATAGGGGTCTGCCACTTCCCAGGGCTGTGGGAACACGCTGCGCACCTCTCCGTGACACACACAGGTTTTTTGCTCCTGCTGATTAGTTTTCTGTGCTTTGCTTTGAAAGATTTCCTCTGAGGCCATTTCTCAGAACAGATCTTTCTGTAATGAGTTTGAATTTTAAACCACTCCATTTCTTGCCTCCTTCCTTTTGTTAATCCCCAGTAAATGAGGCAAATAATTGGGAGGTGTCACCTGTCCTTTCATGAATGCTGCTTCTGTTCTTGTCCCCTTCTTCCAAGCGAAATGCCCAAGAGCTGCAGTAGTGGAGAGTCTCTGAAACAGAGTCTTAGACTCTTGTACTGCGGCTCATCTCCTGTTCCCAAGAGGTACGGCTGATCCTTCTTTCAGATTTCCAGGAAGGGTGCAGTCTTTTATTTGATGACTGTTGCCTTTTGCAGGCTACTATTCCTTGTTTTGCTCCTCCAGGATGATTCTGATTTCTATTAGTTCTTTCTTTGTGTTTTTGTTTTTCTTTTCACCCCGACGCTAGGGAAGTTTAGGTCTCCTTTTGTAGCCCTGCTGTTGTCAATAGGTGCTCTATAAATAGGAAGAAAAAAGCTACAGGCATTCCCACTTCTCTTGACTTCCTGTGTCATTTGAAAGTATTCTTCTAGCTCCAAATAGGGCTAGATTAATAATTAAATTCTTATTAAAGTTACATTGCACAAGAGCATTCTAATATTTCGTAAGTAGTGAACTTCAGCTATCCAAAGCTCTCTCAAACACTGTTAGCTTCTCATCCCTGGACCTTTCTAGCAGTTCTCTTGCCACCTCCTCCTCTGCTTGCCTGATTTTCACCACACTGCGAGGATATTCTCTTAGAAACAGCGACATTCTTTGCTTTTTCTCCCAAACTTTCTCAATGGAGGGAAACAGAAGTTCACTGATGTGCATTGTGTGACTCCAAGATATTCTCTGCATTGAGCTGGTCAGAGTGGGTTTTGTGGTAGATAGGGGTGAGTGAGGGGTGTGAGCAAGCTCTCATTTCCGTCCGGGGCTGCCTCCCATCTCCTCCTGTCATCCACAAGGCTCCCTTCCTTTCATCTTTGCAGCAGGAAGAGGAATGGTTGATCCACAAGCTGCGTGCTGGTGCGTTAAGTGGCAGCCAGAACTTGATCTCAACCACCATCTTTTGGTGGCTGTGCAATTTGGATGGGTTATCTTCTGAAGCTGGCCAAGCAGGTCCTGCCAGCCCCTGCTTCTCCATGAAGTGTCCCCGATAACACTCTGGTGTGCTTACAGCTCTGCTGTACGCTGGTCTGTGTGCCTGTTGCTCTTGATACGCACACTCCAGAAGAATGAATAGTACACTGTAAATTACTATCTTGTCTGCTGTGGTGCATGGAACAACCCACCTGTTTGGAAAGCAGCCAGCTTGCGTTTATTTTAGCAGATGGGAAGAGCAGAAAGCCACTCAGAGTAGGCAGGGAAGCAATATTCATTCATTCAGTGGCAAGCACGGCGAAGTGGTGAACTGAGCAGCAGAGTTAAATAAGAGTGGGCACACGTCTTGCATAGCAAAACTGCAGATCCTTTCCCAGATCCTGGCTGGGAAAGGAAAGGCAGTGGGTCTGCGCAACGGAGAGTAAATTGTGGCTGTTACTTAGCCCTCGATGAGCGGGAGTGAGGATCTTCTCTTTATCACAGCTCACATGCGGGAGGCTCTGACAGCACCCTAGCAGCATCTGGAGAGGAAACTGCAGTTCTCCCAAACCACGCTCTTGCGTGTGCGCACAGTAAGATCATGGTTATAGGCAGCTGCTTCACTGACTAGTGGCCAGATTAGAGTTAATCAAAGGCTGTTTGGTAGTAGATGGGTGCCTGGAGTAGCTGGGAAATAAGGCTCGCAATGGAGAGTAAATTGTGGCTGTTACTTAGCCCTCGATGAGCGGGAGTTGAGGATCTTCTCTTTATCACAGCTCACATGCGGGAGGCTGACAGCACTGCCTAGCAGCATCTGGAGAGGAAACTGCAGTTCTCCCAAACCACGCTCTTGCGTGTGCGCACAGTAAGATCATGGTTATAGGCAGCTGCTTCACTGAGTAGTGGCCAGATTAGAGTTAATCAAAGGCTGTTTGGTAGTAGATGGGTGCCTGGAGTAGCTGGGAAATAAGGCTATGTGCAGAAATATTAGTGCCCTTTCTGCAGGGGAAAGAGGACATGCATTCTTAGCAGAATTTATCAACAAATTTTTGATGTTGGATGTCATTGTCTTTATTATGCACAAGGATCTAAATGCAGCCTTATCTTGGCTAGTCTTTTTAGAGGATAACAGCCTATTACTGCTAGCAGTTAATCCAATTACTCTTTTAGGTCAAGGGGGAGTGTTTTGTGCAAATATTTTTGGAAGAGCTGAAAAAATTATTCTGTGTGGCTGACCCAAAGAGAGCATATTTCAGAATTTTTCAGCAGATCAGAAAGTTTAGAAATTCCTGCTTATATTGAAAGAAACATGTTCAAAAGGGCTACAGGCTTTCAATTTTGATGGCAAGACAATAGTTGCTTATTTTAGAAATGAAGTTATTTCACAACAGAAAGTGGTTTCAAATCAGAAAATAAAAACACTATCTAATACCATCAGTGAATTTTTTTGATGTGGGGGCAAAGACAAGATTGTGCAAACCTTAATTAATTCAGAATGAAAAGTTTTGCCTAAAGCAGGTTTTAACTGCATCATTTTGGCTCACTTTGTTCCTGGTTCTCTAATAAGGATTTTATTGAGTGTATAGGAAGGGACTGTGCAACAACTATCGACGATCCATCTAAAGCAGGGAGGAACAGTGTCTTGGAGAGGAGAAATTTGTTCCTACTTTCTTGGGGGAGAAGGTGTCGCGCTTGATGAGCCAGATTGGATGTTCTGCTTTGCATGTGCTTGACCAAGCCCTGGGAGTAGGACTGTGGCACTCTATCTCCTCCTGCAGCCTTTTGCAGAGGGAATTTCTGTTCAATGCTTCATTTCCGTCTAGGAGTGAGGCCCCCAGGTAGGATTAGGATTTGGCAGAAAGCTTTGGGGGTGCTTATGCTGCAGCCTCTGCTGTGACTGCAGCAGTTGGGGGCTGTTTGGATGAGATTCAAGCTAGCGTTGTTGGCTGCGGCTGCTGCTGGGGTAACAAAAAACAATGCAACGAACAAAACTGGTATTCGATGTGGGATGGGGAACCTTCCCCAGGGGCTGGGTAAATGCTGAGATCCAGGCTGCTCCTGCCTATGTAAGTGTTTGGGAATCTCTGCCTTACCTGGCAATCACAGCAGGAGCTGGGTTGTTGGCTTTACCATAAGGATTATTACTTGGACATCAATGGTGAATCTTAAATATTCCTGTGACATTTATGCCGTAAACAGGAGTTTATCCTCCCTCTCCCACCAGACACAGAAAAGAGCTCTTAGACCATATACTGTTGAATCCCAAAAGCCTCAACTCCTAATAAGCAGCACAATCTAATTTAGATCAGCAGTTTGAAAAATCATTAGTTCAAGTAGTAAAAACCCTCTATTAAACAAGGAATTTGCTTCCCCAAGACTGTAAGTATCTGAGCTCTTAGACTATTGCCAATCTCAAAATTTATGCTCTATTCATGCATGCCATAAAACTGTCCTTTTAATATCAGTTCAAAAATAAGCACAGAGAAATAGTTGCTATAGAGGAAATTTATAGTATTGGTTTGAGAACAAAAGACCAGGCGCTGCTTCCCAGTAAGAGGAGTGAGCGAGTTGTGCCGCCGTGTTGCTGGCAGGCTGTCATCCATCACGGACCCCGGCCAGCAGCAGCCTCCAGATGTAACAAGAGTTTTCATTTCGAGCGGAGTTTTGCTTTAAGTATCACCTAAAGAAACTCAAGGTAAAAGTTGTGTCTTCCACAAGGTATTTTTGCTGCTTTGTTTTTTAACTTTGAATGAGCTTTTGCGTTTCTAGTGTGGTGCCTGGTTTTGGTGGTGTACTGGGGAGTAAGGAGTGGGGCAAAAGGAGGGACTCCAGAAATGGCTTGTGGTGAATAAAAATGAGAGAATTTGGCTGCTTGTGTTTCCTGTGATATCTCTCTTCATTGTGAAAACTGCAAGTCAGAGTCAACCAGACTTCAACATTGCGAGCACACAGATGCAAGCTGAAAGTAAGGTTTCTGGGTGACACAGAAGTGCCGGGGCTGTTTGGTAAGAATGCTTCATTGGGATTTTGGCAAAGCTGGATAGGGAGATGGTATGGATAGACTGTGATGCTGTTAAGAGGTTTTGAGTGTATCACAACCCCAGAATAGAATTTTATTGTATGTTTTAATTAGCTTGTAAGTATTTTTGTGCCCTGAGTTCATTATGTTGTTCAGGTGGCTGACAAAAATCACACCTTCAACTGGAATAAATTAGGGAGAAAACAAAGCAGTAATGAAAAGGGAATTGTTATTGCATGTATACCTGAGAGCTTTTCATCAGCTGCTTCAACTGGGAAAATGTTATTACAGAAAAATACCCCGCTTTCCTACCCATTCCCTGTCCTGCAGGCAATTACTTGAAGCAAGTTATTTTGGAGAGGTTTTTTTAGATTTGTTCCTGTAAGGAGCTGAAAGCAGCTTGATAGCCTAATGTTTTCCCTAAAAGGAAAAAACCATTTCCTACGTAACTCCAAACAGCCTCAAGGGCCTCGGTAACTTCACTGGTGATCTTTCTTTCCCTTTTGTGGGTGGAGGAGGCAGAGGATGAAGGAGGTGCTCAGTGAGCATCACCGTCTTGTTTCACAGCACAGCCTGGCAGGCTACAGTGGTGAGGCATGTGCTGCTGCTCTTATTTTTTAAAAAAGAGTCGTATTGGGGGAATGTTTTGGTTTGGTTTGGTTTTTTTACAACTTGCTCCCTTGTGCCAAAGAGAGGGGATTTTCTTCACTTTGTGGATGCATGATTTAAGAGGCACTCTACTCTAATGCCTTCATGGCTTGAAGATCTAGTGTAGAGCTATGACATTAGTCCTTCCAAAATGCCAGAAAAACTAATTTATTGCAAGTATAAGTATCCTGGGGCTCACAGCATGTAAAGCTAACCAGACTAAGAAAAGTAAGGGAACTGAAGGAGGAGGAAGGAAATTCATGTTTCAGGTAATGATCTGAAAGGTCATTCAAGGAGGACAGGGATCCATGGAAGTATAAAATTTTTGTGTTAAATTGTGTCATACATACAAGAACAACAGTCTAACAGGAACATGGGGATTTCTTTTGCCTGGATATTAATACATATTTACCCTATGGTTGCTACAGCCTTTAGCCAGCAGAGCTGAAGCCTCTCCATGTAAAACCGGGGGGCGGGGAGGGGGAAGATGCTTCCTTACAGCTTTATTAAACTCTGAATTTTATCAAAGATTATTCAGTTGGAACCCGAGCCGAGGCCTATGGACAGGGTTGATGTTATGGTTTCTGGCAATTCTAGATGGGACTGAAATGCAGTTGGACATAAAAGAAAGACACAAACCAGCAGAGTCTGTAGCTGGTGTGTTTATATAAAGTAAACATGTTTGAATTTATCTTGAAAAACATCCTGGTGCTGGCAGTTATCCTAAAGATCACTTTCCTCTCTCTCAGTAAGGCTTATAGGAAGAAGAAATTTTTTTCCTACTGGCTTGTTGACAGTAAGTTTTTATTATTGTAATTATTATTATGTTTTAAAAACTAAGGAATATGCTACAGGGTGATATTTAGCAAGTTGAACGTTTTGGTGTAGGAAACATAATAGTTATTGCAGCTATTTTATGCTAACTGCTAAGCAAATTCCTCTCATATACACAGTTGCTGTGGTTTCGGTCTCCATCAAATTATGAGGGAAGGGTGGGGGGAAGAAAAAAGACTTTTTTTTTTTTTTTTAAAGCTATGAAGTATTTATTTATCATCTTCCAACTGCGAATCTACAAGTTCTTTACTAGTATCTTAATGACCTGTGTCCATGACATAGGAAGTCTTGTCCCTGTTTTACTCATGGGAAGATGGAAATGTAGACCACTGAGGTGTTTTACCCATAAGGATGGGGAGTACATTAGGGTGAGCAGCTGCTGAAGTATAACAACAGAGGCATAGCTGAATATTGGAGGCTGGCCGGATGACTACGCATCTGCCTTCAGGAAGGTGGCCAAGGAAATGTATATGTGCCTCAATGGAGGTTTCTTCTAACTGCTCTTGAGAACAGCATCCATGTGATGGAGTGAAGCTGGTATCTGCCAGGCTTCTCATGGGTCTTCTGCTGCCCTTGTTGAGCTTGGTGCTGGCTTGTGATTACTACCCAAATCAGCAGATTTAAAGCTAGCTCGTGTATCTGTGCATTACGCAGAGGAGTATAAGCGTATCCTAGATCCTGCAATTAGCAGAGTCTATAATGGACGAACAGTTGTATAAAAACAATGTCCTCTGCTCCACATAGCACAGTATGTAAATACTGCTTTGGATTTTTGTTAATTCCCTAAAATTTACCATTTCTCTCCTACTCTGGTGTATGTGTGATTCTTTCATAAGTGTGGTTTTTATCCCATTAGCAAAATCATAGTAGATTCCTGGTGATATTTCTCCTTTTTCCAAAGTGCTTGTTCACAGTTGTTTAATAACGATCCTTTCATGGTTGTGCACTGATTATTTTTAGTCATCAAAAATGGACATCATCAGGTTTTTAAAGCTTTTTACATTAGATTCTGTGTCGTTGAAACTTCCCTGTGGATTGGTTCTTGGGACCATAGTTGAGGTCCTGTAGCTGTGATTTCAGTGGCTCCATGAGGGTGTCTGGCTGTCATCATAGCAGGGAAAAGGAGGCATTGGGGCCAGGGGGTGTTCCTAGTTTTGTAATAAATTCTCCGCCTGACTTGCGGCCATTCATCATGTTAAGAAAAGGTTTTAGCTGTTCCCTTCAGAACACTGACATCAATTAAGTTATCCATACATCATTCCAGCGTTCAGGCTTTATTAGAGCTGTGGTTCCTACGGTTTGCTCCAGATGTCAGTGCTATGATGGTCCTCAAAGCCAAGACTTATTTACACCTGCTGTCCTGGATTCTGGTACCCTGATGTGCTTTTGTTGATTTCAGCATGTTCTTCACTTATTGAAGGTGTGGTTCTCTTTGTGGCTTATTCACATTTAAATAAATCTGTGTGTAGGTGGTGATACGAGCACGTAGGTGACTGGTAAAGGACTGGTTATATCTTCTCCACCTGTCTTAGTGAGCTTGCCTGAGATAGGGGTGGACCTACTTCATGGTGTCAAGCAACTATTTGCCAAACACTCGATGAATGGAATCAGTCCATGGAGTTGGTTTGCAGATGCTGCCTGAGCCCTCTGAGCTTGCAGAAGCTGAGAAATCATAGTCCAGTGCCAAACAGCTCTTGTGGCTAGAAGAATAGATCCTTGCGCCATACCTCTGGGTAATTACCAGTAGCTCCCTCTCCCCTGCAGACACTGTTTAGCAGCTGCTAGCCTGATTTCTGCTTTTTTTCACTAAAGTGGCAGGCCAGCACCACACGGCATTGAACCTTGTGGGTAATTCTTTGAGCTCCCACAGTCGAATGGGACTTCTCAGGAAGGACTCTGCCTCTCAGAGGGTCCGCCCAGGGACATGCCTTTTACCCAAAGCTGAGTTTTTGACAGCGGGGCATGCTCTGCTGTGTATCAGCCAGCTTGCTGGCAGAAGGTAGCTGTGCATTTCACTCCTCTGCTGGCTAGTCATGTTTCACGGCGCACGTTATCCTTTATCCCTGTAAATGTCAGAGGGACGCGCCGTAGGGCTCCGGCACCATTGACGTCAGTGGCACTGCACACAGCTCGCTGGTGCCTTTACACAGATGCCTGCAACAGCAGCTTCTGCGTGATGTCTTTTTGGAGGAGTGACCCATCAGGGCTTGTTGGTCTTTGCCTTATCTTGGGTGTTGACTCTTAGTAATTACTCCCAGCAATTGCCCTTCTGTCTCAGGGCTGTCAGTATGTTTTATGAACACATACGTACCCTTCAAACAAGCCAAAGTAAAACTAGTATTGTTAAGGGAGCAATTATATGGCAACCCAGACCTTGTGCTCCATTGACCCGCTGCTCTTTTTTGAACCACTTGCGCTTTCCTATTAGCTCATGCCTCCCTTTTAATGACACTTTATATGGAATATTAGTATGTGTTACTGACGCTGCGTGTAGTCTAATGAAGCAACAACAGCCAAGGTGCGAAGTGTCTCCTATGGATTAATGAGATCTTGAAAGAAGGTGACTGCCCACTGTGAAAAGATTATCAAGTTGAATCACTTATTTATCACCTAGATGCGGCTCTTACTAGTACCATTCTTGATAGGAGAGAAAAAATCAAGTGCGTGAAAATGCAAGAGGATCATATTTGTTTGAGAGGATCCAGGTTTAAATCTTACAGGTTTTTTTTTTTTAAATGATTATACATTGGCAGATATTTAGGAAACAGTTAAATTGTTTGAATTAATGGCCAGCAGTTCTAGACCCATATAAACTTACATAGTGTTAGTGCATCTGCAGTTTTAGACTAGCCTATCAATAGTTACTTTCCTGATTGTTGGAATTTTACTTTCCTAATCTTTGGGGGGAGGGTAAATTATTAATTTTTTTTTTTTTTTGCTATAGAGTTGGAGAATCTCAGCTTGGTTTTGGCTGTGGTTTTATATCTCTGCATCACACTATAAATAACTAGTAGTGGTTAGAGACTACTGTCTTTTGAAAAAGCATTTAATTTTTGTTCTTGAGAGATGATCTGTGCCTTAAAGCTATAAGCTGAGGAATCTCACTATCTCTGTTGTTAAGGCTTCATTTTTTAGACAGTGGAAAAGTGTTTAAATTCTTTCTGGTAATGTAATAGTTTGAGGTAGCTGGAGCTTTCTGTACACTATATATTTTATCTTTTTACTGTTTAATAGTCTGACCCCATTCAGAAAACGTTTCAGACTGCGTATCAGTTATATTTTTAATGGCAGTATTGATTTATAAGATCAGCTTTAAAAAATGACTTGCTGTTTTACAAGAAAACCATCAAAAGGATTAAAGTGCTTTCTCTTTGTACATCTACTCTTCTATCCATTGAAAATGATGATTAAGTCAAATGTCATTGGATTATCATTCTTGCTCTAAGGAACTGTGTATAATTATATATCCTGATAAAGGCATGTTCTTTTTACTTTGGGGAATAGATACGCTGATGTTGCATTACCTGCAGATGTGGAATGATTACTCCCTGATGTTAACATAGAGATTGCCTATGGCTAGGCAATAAAAGCATGCTTTGTTTGCTTTTTTTCCTTAATCTGCATGCAGAATAGATATAGGTGCTATAGGAGAATAAAGCAAAGACATAGGAGAGAACCTTCTTGTTGCTTTTTGGAGCAGGTTGTTATTCTACTATTTATTAAAGCTGCATGAAACAATATAAAGTGTTGATGTTTATGAGAAGCGTTGTTTATAACATTAAATATTTTCCCCACCCTTCTACCACCATGACTAAGATACTTTATCCTTTAAATTTTATTTTCTTTCCTAAAACATTTCTTCCCCTCCTTTCTTTCCCCCACCCTGACATTATGTAGTTGATTTAATTCTCTAGATTCCTTTCCTCAAGCTCTAACTTGAGTTCATTTTGTTATGTGGTGACCACAGTTATGGATGACGCTCCCCCTGGCACACAGGAGTACATTATGTTACGGCAAGATTCGATCCAATCTGCGGAATTAAAGAAAAAAGAGTCCCCTTTTCGTGCTAAGTGTCACGAAATCTTCTGCTGCCCACTGAAGCAAGTGCACCTCAAAGAGAACACAGAGCCGGAAGGTTTGTGGCACTATGGATCCATGTTCTGTTTGTTTCTATTATTTTTATTTTTCCATGTATGTCCCTAGAGCGTGCTGTGTGTTTTCCAGCCTGTGTCAGTGTAGTGCAACTGATGCAGGAAGCGTGATGCACTCCATGTCCCCCTTTGCTTGCCTGTTAGTGTCTGATTCAGCTATCACGGGACACTATAATATAAGCCATGTACGGTATCGTTCTAGACAAGAAGTAAAATGATGCTGCTTTTTCTTAAATAAAGTTTGTTTGTTTCAGCTCTCATCATTACACACTGCCCTTTTTTTGGCTGCCAAAAGTTGCTTGCTACTTAAATGGCATCAATTTCTAGTTGGTTCTTTCCAGTAACATTTCTGAAGCTGCACTCTGCTGAAAATATGGCACTTAGACTCAGATTCAGCTTGTCCCCAACACCTTTCACTCCATAAGGCTTCTGCATAGCGCTAGAGAATGCTCATGACAGCTGTACTTCAATGAAGCAGGATGAAGTTTGTATGTAATGCACGCCCAGTTGCATTTTGGAAAATGAAATGCATGCAGAGCAGAAAAAAATAAGTAGAATGTTTTCCTTTTCAGATAAAGCAAAGGTATGGTCTCTTCTAATGCTGTGTTTACTAATATGAAATTACTAATGAGGTATCTATATCTTTAACTTGTTCGTCTAGTGTACATAAGATTAAGCTATTTTAAATTATATTTTTTAATATTTTCTCTTATTGTACAATATGTGTTTTGCATTACTGCCTCATATTCCACATGGTAAGCCTTGTACTTTTTGCATAAGCTCCAGTATCTGCCAAGACAAATAATGCTACTGCTGGTAGATGTATTTTAAGATGAAATATTCAGATCTGGATTCTGCCACAATTGAGTCTGCAGGAACGGCAAAGTGAGCAGGTTGGAGCCCTTTCTCGCAAATCACTTCTATTATTCTCTCTGTAACGATGGGCATCGGTTGCTGAGCTGTCACTATTAGCCCAAAATATTTCAGTCAGTTGCTTTCTCCTGGTACATACCCCAAATTTTGCATGAATGTTCTTTGCATCACTTCTGGGAGATCTGTGTCTTTTATTTAAAAAGTATTTTACTAAAATAGCATTTCTTTCTCATCTCACCAGAAATATTGTCTGACACAAACACTGGTGGAAGGTGTGGAGAGAGGTTTTTTTGTTTCAGTGGTGATATAACTGAATATTAAAATTGGGTTTTGAAAACACAAAGCCTAATTCTCCTCTCAGTTCTGGGGCTGACTTGATAGGAGTTGTGTTTTCATAATTCTGAACTCACTAAACATGAAGGAAAGGTGAATCCCATATCACTTTTCTGGATTAGCAAATACAATTAATTTCCTATCTCTGTCAGGATTTGTGGTGTTCATGAGTAAATTATGAGCCCAGAACTGTGCATATCAAGCTCCTCTAGGAATATGATGACAGCTGAGGTGCTCAGCATCCTTGGCAAGTGATACTTGGTGAAATGAAAGGTTCCATGTGAGCCATAAAGAGAAGGGCCCTGAACTTGGCATTGTTGACTCACGTGCTGTATTTCACTTTTTCTTTGTGCTCATGTGGAACTCCAGCAGAAGCTGATGGTCATTTCAGTGGAACTTATACTGGGAGCTGACTTCCTGCTGGGGACTAGCTCTTAGCTGGGTCTGATCATTTTCAGTGAATAAATCAACAATTTACATGCTAATGGCATGTAATGTTCAAGGGGAACACGGGAAGCAGAGTTGTGCTAGGCCTTTTCTCTCCAGAGCGTGAGTCTCCTTGGGGCATGGTTTGGCTCAATGTTGAGGAATTCAGGATCTGCTGGGAGAAGCTTGCAAGGTGCAGGCTCTAAGTGAAGACCCGGGGAGCATCAGTTCTGCCGTATTGTCGCCTGGAAGCCAACAGTTGCTCTTCTTAGATTCTCCATAAATCTACATACTCTCTCTCTCTCCAACAACAGCTGTGTTACTCCTTCCTCCATGGCATATGGTATTGTTAATCACTCTTACTGAAAATGTTTAGTTCTAAGAGGAAAGCTTTTCATCTTTTACTGCTGTATACAAGGATGAATGTCTCTTCCCCTTCCCTTTCCCATCCCTCCTCCTCTCCTCCAGGAATTTTGCATTACTAGACAGGGCACAAGAAGCTATGGCCATATTGACTTATCCCACAACCATCTGAGTTGATGGGAATTCACAGGGGTATCAATTTTTGTTGTTGCGTGATTTCTAGGTGTGTTTCTGTGAAAGATGTTGCCTCTAGCATGAGAGGGAAAATATATGTTCAGGAGTCCTTTTAGCCTCTGTTGCATCTTAAATTGCCTGGGCTGCTTTGGTCTTTTTCTTCAAAATCTGTGAATTTCCTGGCAATGGTGTTAGACCCACTGAAAGACTGATGTGTGTCATCTGCAGTGGTTTGTTGGCACGAAGCTTGAAAAATTTGGGATATGAAATTATCTGAACCATGCTTTCAGTGCAAACACTAAAACAGACCGTTGAAGTTAATGGAGGGGCTGAAACAAACCCTACCTGAATACCTTCTAGTGTGAACCCAGCACTTAACAGCTCAATTGTGCTATGAGGATGAATGAAAAGAAATGTTTAAACCTGTTACTGTAGCATAATTGACACATTTTTGAAGGTACTGGAAAGTACGGCAACTGAGAAGCTATGAGGAAACCTCTCCAAGTAAAATGTCGTAGTGGAAGTTTTATGGAAAACTGCAGACTTGAAAGGCTCTGCAGTATAAAAATGAAGCTTTTTTATCTGCTGAGTAGTGACATGGGAACACATAGTAAATCCTGCATGTTTCTAACTTTGCGATTTTTTTTCTAAATATTTCATTGAGATGATGGATTTCTTCTCTGCACTTTTTATCCACTTTCATACAGGGTTAATGCTTGGGGCATGTCATTTAACACTTCAGGCTTTGAACCCCCTAGGCATGTATGATGATACCAGGTAAAAGATTTTCCTGGCTTTTTCTAGGGGTGTTTGGGGAATGTTCTACCATTTGCTGAAAGACTTAAATACCACCTCACTCTGGTATCTGAACCAGGTGGCCCATCATTTCTCATATCTCAGGCCCGTTTCTAAAAGCAAGAGAAGGAACGAGAAAATTAGATCCATGTTTGCTAAATTAACCTGTCTTGGTTTCTTGTTCTTTTCCTGATACCCTACCTGCCTGCTTGCAATGTCATCATTTTTCACAGCACCCATATGCCTCAAATACACCTTAGCAGAATAGGTCCAGGGCCAGTACATTTGATATCAACCCGGAGGACACGTAGAAGGTCCTTGGTCCGATACCTACAGCAAGGACAGTCTTTTTTTAAGTGGTAGATGTGGAAGGAAGGAGGAGAACAATAGGAAATCACAACAACATTGTCTTCCCAAAATGTGGAAATTTCCATTTGTGTCCAGTGCCAGCAGGGTGGTGTCTGTCAGTCTGGATCGCAGTTCAGATAGGATGCTGCCTTTCCTAATGCTATGGGAAACTTTGGACTAAGTTAAAGGATGAACCGCTGCTTTATTCTGCATCATTCCAGCTTTGTTTTGTCAAAGTCATTCTACAGTTTACAACATTGTGGATCTCTCAAATGCAGTAAAACAAGCGGACCTGACATCCTTACCTGGATGCTAGGTCCTGTGGGCGTTGTTTACGGTTACATCCAAGCAGCAGCAAAATACAGGGTGTTTTTGTAGCTTCCCTCAAGCCAGGAATACGCTGCTAGCAGGAGAAGGGCCATCTGAAGTACATTTTGCAGCTATTTGTTCTCTTAAATAGTTTAAACATAAGCTGCTGCTATCTGTATAAAACATGGTTACATAAAAAGAAGTCTGCTCCTGGAAAACTAATTTGAGTTGTACTATTGCATCCGGAGGAGGAAATATAATGAGAGAAATGTTTTTTAAAAACACCCATTGGTTAGTCACAGTCGCATAATCAAGAGTCTTGGCCTCTTGCCCACAGTTCTGTTTTCATGTGGGGTTTTTTGCCTTTTTTTTTTTTGGGGTGGGGTGGGGTGGGGATAACATTTAGTCTCCCTCCAGGCATACATAACCTTTTTACACAGAAAAGCAGACAAGCATGGCAAAATATGTATTGGGGATGGGGAGAGGGAAATCTGGGATAGCAGCTGGTAATGAGGAAAGGCAGCTTTCCTCAACCAACAGGAAATCTGATTAGATAGATAGAAAATGTTAAGGATGCTAATGTGAAACAAGCAGCTTTGCGGTTGCCCTTGACAATGGCTTGTTATCTTCATCCCTAGCAGTGGGATGACTGGCAGAGCCAGTCCCGGGGGCGAGGAAAAGGTAGGACATTTAAGCACATTATGTGGGAGGTTGTCTCTTGTGCCTACTCGATGTGCACATGCGGTTTTGTCACCAGCAGAAATTCAGAGCCTTTATGTTGTCATACTGAATGTCCCTTTGGTGCTCCAAGTGTCATGTCACCACTGATAGTACTGTTACTTGGCACTCTAATTATACACTTTTCTTCTAGACCAAATCAGTCCTATTAGCCCAGCTCCCTCATTTAATTATGTTAATACATGTGTATTTCTGCATTTTAGAGGAGAAAAAGAAAGAAGAATGGGGAGGAGAACCTGTATTTGAAATCATGGAGAACTGTGAGAGGTTTTTAAACTTTATATATTGTTCAGAACTGAAAAAAGACCTTGTATTCCAGTGGGGAATAATAGAGATGAGCCATGTGAAACATAGGTACATTCGCCTGTGCCGGTTGTGTCTGAGATGACCCAGCACACTTGGCTGTGAGACACCAGTGAGGAGGTTTAGCATCTGCGCTGCGGGTGCATTCAACCTCAGATTTAATCTGGACCAACAGCTGCCTGAAAGGAACTCGCTGGTTCATTGAGTAGGGGCTCCTACTAAGTTATATGATCCTATTTATAAACTTTATCAGGGTTATGGTCCCTTGATACTAAATTAATCACATTTCCTAATCTTCCATGATGGTTTTCATCATGTCTTCTGCTTTCAGTGGAAGTGAAAAGTGAAGACTTGCTATCCCATTTGCCAAGGCTCTTGCCAACAGGAGTATTTAACCCTTTCCTGCTGCAGCTAAGCTGTCTGGCCTGGAGCAGTTCATCCCAGGGAGAGAAGAGGGAGGGCAGGCAGTCTGCTATTGCCTGGTGTTGGGCCCTGCAGCCCTCAGTGCCCTCATCATCACCCTTCCCCTCAGCAAAACCTTGTTCGTGACTCTGCTTTCGCCTGCACCTCTTGGGTCCTCCTGTGGGGAATGTTAAGCTTTGACCTTGCCTCGCTCCTGAGTCCTGGCACTGGCAAGAAGAAGCAATGAGCAATGCCTGAGCCTTGTCCAACACAAAATGAAAATAAGCTCTAAATCCTGTCTGTCTGGATACACATGGAGTTGCTGCAGCTATGGGAATAGCTATATCTGTAGTGAAGGATGATCTAAAAGGAATGGCATAGACCACAAAAGCCAAAGGTCTGAAGCTGCCACTGTTATAATGGCTTTTTCCCCCCAAAGAGAAACCAACTTTGACTTGAGTGATTAAATGATAACCTTCTATTTCAGAACATTGGGAGGCAGTGGTGACAACTGCACTCTTATTTTCTTCAGATGCTTAGTACATAAAGCAGAATAGCTCCGTCCTGTAAGTGGCTGAGCCCTCTTGCCCTGATACTCCAAAGCCTTTAAGCACACAATTAACTTTAAACATGTGAGTGCTCCAGCAGAGTCAAAGGGGTTGGGATGTATTTAATGAGCTTACCTGAACGCAGTCTGGGCCTGGCTCGGGTTCAGGCTCAGACAGTGCAAATCCAGAGTAATTCCACCAAAATCCAAGATTTACTCAATATTTACTTGTCTGCAAATGAGATCAGAACCCCCTCATAGAATTTAATTTGATTTCTTCTTTTCTTACTCCCTTAGGAGTTTTTATGGTCCTTATTGCCACAACCATTCATGACTGAACATGCTTGTCCTCGTAGCATTGCTGTGCAGTAGGGAAATTTAATGTTTCCTATTATAAAGAGGGAAGTGAAGAACTTGATTTTCAAAACTATTTGGGCATCTCATCAGCATTAATAACAATAACATTGCCTACTGAATCAGCCAAGCACTAGGTACTTAACTGTTATCTTTGGAAGATTCTGGAGTGTGAGACTTCTAGCCATGCGGAAATATCACAGAGCTGGGAATTCAACATTTTTCCATAGATTTAAACTTAGAATATGAGTTTGTTCTCTTTCTCTTTGGCAGTGGCTCTGCAGCAGCCTGTGCCAGCTGAACTGCCGGCTGCCTCCAGCCCTCCCTTCCTCTCGCCTCCCACCGCGTGCTTGTGCATTGACCCATGCTTCGGCAAGCTCCACCACCAAACACCCTCTTTTCTCACCATGTGAGTTAATGAATGGCTGAGCACCAGGTGAGCCCAGTTCTGGCTGTGGCAGGAAGGGTGGGGTGGCATGGTGAGGGACAGAGGACGGGGGGACAGGAGCAGCCAGTGTTAGCAGGTAATGCATGAATGGTGACAGGTTATTAGGCTCCTATTTCAGCTTTACCCTAAACTGTTATCCTCCTACTACTTTCATTTTCTGCACTTTATTTACGTTTCACCAAGTATTTGTCTCTATGCTGAGTGTTTACACATCCAGCTGTGTGCTGCCTTATAAAAAACATCTCTTTTTAAGGTGGCTGGACATGATTTAAAGAATAAGGTGGTAGTTCACTGTTTAAAGTCCTGAGCAGGAGGCATCTAATTGTTGATAAAACATTTCTATCAGCAGGTACTACAATGATTACAAAGTGTATATTGAGGAAGGCATTTGAGGTTTTGAAGAAAAGTCACTGAATGTAGCATTTCGAATGGCTTGCAAATCTCTTTTGTTCCTGAATTCACATGCACCTGCCACCTCACAGGGCACAATGCGAGGGCTTTCCTTAGGGCTTTCCTTAGCTCCTGAGAGGCTTGGAGATCAGTGTGTTAGAAACAGCCATGATGCCTGCATCCTATTGATTTGCTTTGCTGATTCCTTTTAACTAATACACCTGCCAGGTTATTCCTACCTACCCGAAAAATAGACTTTTTCAAAGGTCTATGGCTCTTGCTGTCAGCTGAACATGACCTGAAGTAAGGATTACAGCTGGAAGATCCTTCTCACTGTGTATACACACACTTCTCAGTCCAGGAAATAGTGTACACACCTTAGTCTGTTTGTCAGACTTAAATCTTTACAGTAATGTAGCTGGAGGAAATGAAGATAAAATATAAGGAATAAAGGTAACCCAGGCACCCTCTTTCTGACAGAAGAAGTATTTCAAACTTAACAGTGCCACTGCTCTTTCCAGGCTGCTGCCCAGGCCAGCAGCTCACAGAGGGGGAATTCAGCTGGTGTCCGGCATGGATGGACCGACGCTCACCCTGCAGTCGCTTCTTACCCAACAGTCTTCAGGGGAGCTGATATTTAAGCCATAGTTCCTACAGACTATGTCCTTTGATCAAACCTACCGTTATAAAGTACCTTTGTGCATACACCTGTTATTGAATCCTTAGTCCCTTTTGGACTATGTTCTTTTTTCTGCTAGACACTTTCTTTAATGTCCAGATATTTCCTGACCTCTGTAAAGAATGGTCACATTTCAACCTTCTAGTTGGTGCTGATTTTCCAGCATATGCAGACCTGCCTTTCTGGGTGACTGTCCTCACAGAGTCAGCAAGTTGGTGGTCCCAAGTCCGTAGGTAATAGATACACCAGGAGAGGTACTAAGAGTCCTCACAGTACTTTTATCTGCCATCTCACCTGGCCACAAGTAACAAATTGGAAATCAAGTGGTTTGTTGAACTGGGTTTTCCTGGTGGAAAAATTCAAAGGTGCAGCTGTACTTGTGAATTGTGTAATTGTTAGCCAAATTTGCACTCTGTAGCATCGGAGAAGTTTAAGTAATGGCATTAGGAGCAGTTTTAGCACTTTTATTTCAAGAAAATGTGTTTAATTCTCAAGATGGAGCTGGCCTCACCACTGAACAGGACATGACAACCTAAAGAGAACTCTTATCTCTTACCTTACCTGTGTACTCTTCAAGGCAAATCTTTTATCTATGCCTTTTGCTATTTTGCTCTCACCTCAGAATAAATATTCATTATGGAGACAGTATCTGGTACTTAGCATATCTGAAGTAGGACATTTAGACCAAATGAGTCACGCTGCTGTTCTTTTCTCATCTCATCTTTAAAGGACTCTTTGAGAGCTTCAAAGAGTGCTCCTTGTATGGAGGAAGGCCTTTGTCTTGCTATTTTTTCATTCCATGACTCTCCTGAGAAAGCATCAGACTTCGCTCTTCAATCTGTTCTCATTTTAAATAAGACGATATATTTCTTTATTAATAATGAAGGTTCTTCTTTGTACCTTATTCAACTACATGGCCCATCATAATTATTGCATGATCCTTTATCAGTGGTAACATCTGTAGTGTTTAAATATTGGCCTTTGGGTTGAGAGCATGCCAAATTTTTCATGCTGTTCTAGGTTAGGACAACTCTGGAAACAAGGAGTTGTCAAACTTTTTAGCTATCACTGGAAAGTTGTTTCCTTTTTCCAAGGCAATCACTTACAAAAGCATTTAGGCATGTCTGCACAGTGTAGCAGAGCGTACTGCAGAGATCCCCTATCTACTGTCCCACACCTACGCAGCCCACTGCAGCAGCATGCAATGGTGTAATCGCAGGGATAATTAGCTTGACTAACTCACAGTACTATGTTGCAGCATGTCTATGGTTTCCAGTTCCAGGCTTAGCTCAGCCCATATCTAGCTCAGGGTTTCTGCTCTTCATTCCATCAGCAGTCTGGGCCTTCAGCAGCTGATACGTCTGAGTGCACAAAAGTGAAGCCACAACAAATGGCAAGGTTCATCAGAAAGTGTTGTGGTTTAACCCCAGCCGGCAATTCAGCCCCACACAGCCACTCCCTCACTCCCCACCCCCCCGGCGGGAAGGGGGAGAGAATCAGAAGCGGC
>NW_008795555.1:856104-860748 GCF_000699145.1 Aptenodytes forsteri
TTTGGTCAGTTTGGGTCAGCTGTCCCGGCTGTGTCCCCTCCCAACTTCTTGTGCCCCCCCAGCCTGCTCGCTGGTGGGGTGGGGTGAGAGGCAGAAAAGGCCTTGACTCTGTGTCAGCACTGCTCAGCAGTAAACAAAACCACCTTGTGTTACCAACACTGTTTCCAGCACAAATCCTAAACATTGCCCCATACCAGCTACTGTGAAGAAAATTAACTCTATCCCAGCCAAAACCAGCACAGAAAGTCTAGCAGACTCCTTACATCTAGGATTATCCGGAAAAGAAGAGGAAGGCAGTCTTACTTCGAACTCAGTCTGGTTTCCATGTGATCTGTCAACTCAGTGTTTCTCTCTCGTGCTTCTCCTTGTTCTGGATACTGCTCTGTCAGAGCTGTGGATGCTTTCAGAACAAAGCTGAAAAGTTTGCACAGCAGTGCATTTTATTTCAAATATGTGGTGAAGATGCTATGCAGTAACATGGGTTAGTGTTCTTTTATGATTGCATAAGCAGTTAACTTCTGGCAGTAGTACTTTTTGTCTCTATTTTTTGTTCTCTTTTAAGTGTCCTGACCTGTAAAGCTAAAGAAACTGAAGAAGCTTTACCAGACCTCAGTGAGAACAACGGACGTCCAAAGACTGCAAAAGGCCAGAGTTTTCCTAGAACACTTACGTAAAATTATTGAATGCTTGTTCAGTAACATTTGGGAAAAGTCAATGCTCAGACTGTTTCACTCAGTTTTTTGCCCACTGGTATCTATCTACAGAGTTTTCCTGCTGTGTACAAGTTCTTTGATTTTGCTTATATGCTTAAAAAAAACCCTAGCTTTTGTAGGACAGTGCAAAATATTTGTATATCTTCTTTTAAGTCAGCTCTTGTCCTCCAAGGCAGAAAGGTGTACAATCAAGCAGTGGTGTTCAGGAAAACTGAACAGGTGATTGCTTGGTATTGATCCCAGTGTGCATGTTTGTTTCTTTCTATTATGTGTTTGAAAACACCAAGACAGACAGATTTTTTTTTTCTGAAAGACTGAGATTACAGAAAAGGTTGGTTAAACCCTAAAGATTACAAGGGACATAAACCTGCAAAGGTTCTGACCTGTAGAGGTGTATTCAGCACATGGCTGTACATCCTCTTCAAGTGACACAATGTTCCTTGAACTCCTGCTGTAAAGAAAATGATGGTGCATTTTGGAAACAAGGAGAAATCCTTTCTCAGGCATCTTGGATACTCCTGCTCTGAAGCTGTCTGCCACACTTTTCAAGTGCGCTAAATAATTCTTGCATGTTGATTCAGTAAGGAAAAAAATAAAGGATATATACAACTTGCTGCACAAGAAGTCCTTAGGGACTAGCTGTCTTTCATGCTTGACATTTCCACATTACACAACAGTCCCTTCTAGAAAGGTTATTGGTGCAGCTGTGCTAGTTCTCACTATTCTACACTATCTGGTCAAATTTAGGTCTCACAGCAGAATAAAAATCTAATGGCCACTCTTCAGATTTGTGCCATCATCATTAAGGCAGATTTGAATTTGTTTTGTGTGGCCCTTGGCACAGAGAAGTCAGAAAAGCATCGGTGTGTAGAGTGGTGACTGAGTGTAATGTTATGCAAATATCTAAGCATCTTGATTGTTTTGCTGGAGCCCCATCCAGAAGACAAATGACGTAGCCCAACCCTGCTTCCTCTTAATTGCTGTGGTTGAGGTTTGGGTTTCTTAACAAATATTTTCTAAATAACAGCTTAACCTTCTTCCTTATGCTTGGTTTTCTTTCTTGTTACAATACACCTGTCTCAGGATTTCTCTCCTTGGATCTTGTGGAACAGACACATTTCACTCCTCAGCTGTGTTCCTTGCAACCTTTATGAGAAGGTTAGAGGTTTAGCTAGCACTAGAGCCTCACATCCTCAGAGGATGAAACTAAGAGGTTTGCTATAGAAGGTGAAAAAGTATTTATACCTCTGAATCAGCAGAACTTACTCCATACAGCAAGCTGGTACTTCAGCATCCATTGAAGATGCATCAATAAACTGTCATGAGACTTCTGAGGGCATGGAAGGCTCTGATGCCAGTAAACTGGGCTGGCGACTTCAGGAATAGGGGTGTTTTCACTCATATCTCTTGCCTGCCCTCATGGACATCGTTGGTTTGGAAGCTTTACCAACTTTGACTTCAATGTTGTGAAGACAGATGGAGCTGTCCATCTGCAGGACAAGAATCTGGGACTGCAGTGAATGTAGTGCTAAGTTTTCTGTCTTTTGAAAAAGGTATTAACAGCATAAACCATGTTTGTGGTGATGTCAGTCTCTTCTCTAAACCTGCCTTTCCTCTGAGCAGTCATATGGGTTTTCATTTCTGCAACAGGTGATGCCAAATACAACGCTTAATTGCAAGAGTTGTTAAAAAATGTAGAGATTATTTCAGTTGTGCACCTTTGCTTAATTGGTGCCTGCTCCTGTTTTTCTTCCTCTGCAACTCCAGCTCATTTGAGTCAGTAGTTGAAGACCAAGTTTTGCTCTCTAGTTGCTCTTACCTCTGGTGAGTATAACCATTCTCTCATTTCAGACAAGTGGCAAAGCTGACATCGAATGTTGCTAGTGTCTCTCGATTATTGTTAGTAGAAAATATTTAAGCTTCACCTAGGATGTTCCCTTGTAATGATGAGCTATCAGCATTAACCCAGTTCATATGGCTGGCCTTTTTATGATAGATTTAGATTAAATACACTGTAAAAACAGTAGTAAGCAAAAATTTGAATGGGTCTTGAGCTGCCAAATGCAAGTAAGCAGTTTCTTAAATCACTTGGATATTAAATTAGATAAATGTAAAGATGGTAAGAAATTTTGCTGGTCTTTGTACTAATAACAAAGGAGCATGTTTAGGAAATTACTATTTTAACTGAAAAGAATTTCATGTAGTGCATTTAATAATATGTGCAGTGAAATGTACAGTCAGTATGATATGGTTCTGTATATATAAAAAAAAATACAATGCTAGTTATTTCAAAGTTGAGGGAAGCTCTGAGTCAAAACAAGCCTTCCTGCTGGTGCTGAAGGACATATTCCTCATGCTATGCAATTGCTACTCAAGTGGAAGTTATATATTCTCTAAAATTCAGATGGATGCTCTGCTTGAAAAATTCCTTTGCCCCTTGATAGTTTCCCTCCGAATAAAAGACAAGGAGGTTCTTTAAAATCACTTGTCTGCTAGGTTGCTGAGCCAGCTACCTTCAAGTCATGCTGATTAGCCTTCAGGAAGACTAAGCAGATTGCCAAAAGGTTCCTGAATTAACGTGGACTCCTTCTCTTTAAGAGTGATGACCTTCTAACCAAAATTAGTAGGTTGTTCTAAAGGATGGCAGTTTCTCTTGTGGAGGTTTCTCTTGACTGCTTGTTCTTTGGCACACTAAGGTACATGCTTTCCTAAGATGTCTGTTCTGTGCATAAATAATATTTCTTTCAAATTCAGAACACAGGGGAACATCTTTAGGACATAATGGCAGCAGATGCTCAGCTTGTGCAGGCTGGTACCATTGGGAACCCTAGAACTCACATGAGTTGATAGGTCGTGTCCACTGAAGACGCTTTTGAAGATAAATGTGCTTTTCATTTGCTGAAAAACACTTCTATTCCCCATTCCTATTAATCTGAAAGCAAGTTGCAAATAACTGTGGACTAATCATCAAGATGAAAGATGGGTTGAGTAGGGTGGCAAACCGTGATAGGAGAATGGGTATAAAGAGCAGCACGGAGGAGAGGGCAGGTTTTGAACTGTAAGGCGTCATGGTACTGAGGAGGAGAGGTTGAAATGGGAGAAGTGGAGTCTGATGACAGGGAAGAAGAGTCTGCTAGGAGAGTGGTTAAGAAGCTGGTGGTGTGGACAGGTGAGCAGGGTGCTTTTGGATGAACTTGTTGGCTGCAGGTGAGATCCAAAATTGAAAAAGAGAGGGGTCTCTGAGCTCCAACAGAGTTAGAAGGCTGCTGCATTGGAGAGGATTTGGAAGCCCCTTCTGGATGGAAACCTGAAAGTGAGAGAAATGACCTGGAGAGGACAGAGATCTCCAAAGAAAAAGAGTTTAGTTACTCAGCTGCAACTTGGTTTTGAGTAACATCATCTTTATTATGCCAACACTGCCAGAGAAGCATGCTCTGTTCTCCTTGGCTTGTTCTGCCTCACCCTGTGAAGATCTAACCCCATGAACTGACCAGCCAGATGCACAAAGCACAGCAGCTTCTTCTCAAACTCCATGTTCACAGCTCTGTACATACGCTCATATGCATGAAATGATTTCATTAACGGCGGATTGCAACCACACAAGTAATTGTCCATATCCTCAACTTATGTATATTTAATGAAGTACATTGACTTCTGTAGAATGCTGCCAATTTGTATCTGATCAGGTGTATTTATGGGCAGGTTCTTTAATTTGCACATGCAAATGAAAACATGTGCATAATTGTTCATCCAAGAGACTAACAGGAAAATCACAGGGCAGCATTATGACAATTTGTTCTTGATATAATCTCTCCTATAACAGAATTTGTACTGCCTCAACAGAATTGAAAAGGTGCCTTTTAAAAACTAATGTCTCAAAAGGACATCGTAAAAAACAAATAAAAAAAAAACCAAACCAAAAAAACCCACA
>NW_008795555.1:860933-867836 GCF_000699145.1 Aptenodytes forsteri
CACAACACTCCTGCCAGGTTTTTTTTTAGTGGTGTGTTTTGGAGTTGGGGGTTTTTTTTAGGAGTTTTATTGCCAACTTTTAAAGTCAGCTTGTTTCCAACAGAATGATGTTGAGATGGATGCTTGCCGACATTTTTCTTCGTTAAGTCCTTGGCCAGACTGTTATTTATGGGTAAAATTGGAATTCACTCATCCTGGAATGGATGCGTTGAGAGTGGTAGTTGGCTTCAGATCAACTTACTGTCTGAGTTCTGTAATACATCCCCAAAGGTTTTGTCACATACCTTTGAAAGGCACCAGTGACTTAACTTGGTGTTGCAGAGGAGTTCTATATTTAGCTCTCTTCTCTTACAGGAGCTGTTTCTTATTCAAGTGCCAAACTCTCTACCTCCATTCCTTGTTTTATTTCTAGCAATCTTGCTGTATAACCTGTGTTTCATGAGTCATTCTGTTTCCCTCTGAGTCGATGTCTGAGCTCAATCTATTGTTGCTCTAAGAAGCCAATCTTCTCTGTTTAGTTCTTGGGAAAGGATTCTGGCTGAGAAGCAGGAGGAGCTTGGGGAAGGAGCATCCAGTAAAATACTGTCAGCTTTTCAGTCTCCTGGAGTTGATGTCTGTGATGAACACTTACTTTTAAGGACACAAATCTGTAGGAATATTTATTTTTTTTTAATAATCCATAAGTCAAGGTTTGAAAGGAAAAACATGCAAATCTAAACTCACGCACCATATTTCTCAAGAAACTTCTATTGCTGTAGGTTGGTTAGAAAGGAAACTTCAGTTAAAAGGTTCAGTTGTACTACTTTGATTTAGGATGGGGCTCCAGGGAAGGATCAAAACAGATTGGTTCTTGGAATTGGTAGTTTGAGCAAATTCACAAATAGTTTAGGGCTTCTTTATGGTCTTTAAAAATCTAGTGGCAACAATGTTAGAATATGGGAGGGTTGATGTCTGATTTCTCCATCGCTGTAATAACAAGAGTTGTTATTTCTTGTGTAGTATAACTTGTTCAAATTGGCATTGCCCCATTTGAAGTCAATGGATCTTGAAGCTGTGAGAAGCAGAGGGATTGCAGGAGTGAAGTGAGTACTGGCTGAGAACCTGGCTCCTAATGCTTTCTTCTAACTTCTTGAGAGACTAAATACTCAAGGTTGATTTTATATGTAGTGCTGCCAAATGTTCTAGGAATCCTCTGCTACTCCATTAAGCTTAGCTGCAATGAAGGTCCTGTAAAGAACAAGTGATAACGGCTTTGCCTGCTTCAGCTACTCCTAATAGCCCTTCTTCTCAGCAGTCTATTAAAAAACAAATGAGAGAGGAGGTGGGAGGAACAAGAAGAAATTCATATGCACAACACTGAGAGATCTTATCTGGAACTATGTCTTCTGCAGCTTTTAAGAGTGTTTGTAACATGAACCTTGAAGACTTAGGAGGGAAGTGCTTTCAAAACTGTTTTTTGTTAAAGAAGAAATGTGGTTCACCAAAAAAGGGGTGTGACTGTGCAAATGTGCCATATAATTGCATGGGTCACATTTCATTATCAACTTTGCATTGTATAAATTGATTACTTCCATTTGGGGTCTAAATTAAGCCAAGAAAATACTTTCTACTTTTTTCCTCAATGTGTTTTTTTTTTTATTTCTTCTTCTTCTTTTTTTTTTTTTTAAATAGTATAATTTTATGGATTCCCTGCTCTGCTTTCCAGCTTTGATACTGGGAGATCTGAAAATAGTTAGGAACTTGAGACAACCTGAAACTAGACTGGCTTTAAAATCTGTTCTTAAATGGTGTCTGGCCTTTCTACTTTTTCCTCAATTTGTTTTTTTCTTTATTTCTTCTTCTTCTTTTTTTTTTTTTAAATAGTATAATTTTATGGATTCCCTGCTCTGCTTTCCAGCTTTGATACTGGGAGATCTGAAAATAGTTAGGAACTTGAGACAACCTGAAACTAGACTGGCTTTAAAATCTGTTCTTAAATGGTGTCTGGCTATGAGATGACTTTGGGATATGCACATTCTCTCTCTCAATCACTTTTATTAATTCTACTTCCTGAGCTCCTCTCTGCTGTGGAAATTCCTTGTTTAGGGGACATGTAGCTAGGAGGGTGGCTGGCTACAGTCACCACCCATATTTAATGCTTAAGAAACTGTGGGAGCATGTCACTGCTTCCTCTGTAACCATGTGAAAGTCTCCTGAGCAGTTGCAGGAGTGTTTACTGGAGTCTTCCCATGTGGACTTTTCCTTTCATGGTTTATAGAAGTTCCTCGTTATAAGCAATCTCATCCTCTGTTTTCTGTAATAATGAGAGTGAAGGCCAAGTTGGGAAATTATTCTAGTCTTCTTGCAAAATTGTTCTAAACCTTTCCCTCTCTCTTAAAGATTACTCTGAAGACTAATATATCAACATATCTTACAGGGTATTTGTCATCTTCAACAAGACTGCTTGAACTAGTAGAAGATGTGTTTTTCCAATGTGATGGAGAAAACTATTGGAATATTAGAGAAAGGTTTAGTTTGGGCATGAGTTAGGGCTTTGCATGTTGGAAAGCTTCAGATATTCAGGAATCGGAATCCATGGGTTGTCTGTCCATCTCAACAAATGAGCTAACAGCTTAGACAGCTCAATCCCTTGTCATGTCTTCTCAGGGTAACCCTGTGATGCCATTTCTCTTGTTGCATTTGGCTGCAGGGCAAGGAAGTGAAGTGCAATACATGTATTACATTCAGTGTAGGCTGAATTGATCAATCTGTTTTTCATGCTCCTTCTGCACAGGAGGACTCCATCTGTGTTATTTTTAAAAGCCATTTATTATGTTAATAGTTGATGCAGGAGTCTACTTTTTTTTATTCCCCTCTACCCAAAGACGTATCTTTCCTTGGACTAAAAAGTACTTTCCCTGGACAAAAATTCACATTTTTCTCTTTAAAAAATTCTTCTACCTGGAGACTGAAATCAGGAAAACCAGTGAAATCTCTTGATCTTTCACTGCTAACAAATAATCATCTCATAGGTAAAGGATGGCCAAATTTTATGTTTACACACACATATTAAATCAGTAAGTTTAAGTTATATTGCATATAAAGAAATGTAGGTGAAGATCTTCTCTAAAGTCTCTTCTGCTCATACCTCTACAGAGTGTGTTCACTTTGATAGTGTTTGGCAGAGAGAATGGCATCAATGAAAAATATAGTTACTAAGTACAAACTATAAGCAAAGGAATGGCTAGGAAATTACAGTGTGTAGGAAAATCCAAAAATCAGTGTAATTCCTGTGGTTTACAGTGGTTGTATTTCCTCCTTGGTTGTCGGGTTTGTGAACTAGAAGTTAAAAGATTAATGAGCAGAAACACTAGCAAACATCCTCTTCACAGAGAAGAGACTGTTGAGCTTGCTGACTCGCACTGGCATAGGTTCAGCTTTAAAAGAGTCAAAGTTTATTGACTGGGTAAGCTACCCTGCAACATTAATTGCTGTTGTCCCAGGACAGTGTATTTCCACTTAAGGATGTGATTTCATTAAAGTAATAGACTTGGTTCTTACTTGTATTAGGTTATTCACACATTTTGATGGTTGGAAGGAGCCTTGCAGTCACCTTAAGTTATTCTTTTAAGAATGTTACATCACCTTTTAGTTCCCTTTGCACTAAGGGCAAATAAAAGTCAGGTGTAATTGGACTGTGTGCTTCCTTTATAATTAACAAATATATGAAATGGCTTAAGACAGTCTTGAGATTTTTTCTGTAGCCTCTATACTATAATTAAGTCTATTAGTGTTGAATAATGGGAAAGCCAGGAGTATGTTCTTCTTTCTCACAGTGAATGAAGGAAAATGTCAATGCAGAGACCAGATGAGATATTCTGCACAGTATATCAAATTGTTCTTCGTGGCAAAATCGTTTGATTAGGACAATTAATGCAGAGGTGTTGTGACTAGGTGTAAAAAGTGCTGAATAGTGTCAAGTTTCTAATAAGTGCTGTGAGTTCATGTCTCTTATTAAGCAATGGGAGGCGGGAATTCAACAAGGAGAAAAAAATCTTTCTTTGCATGAATTGTATACGAATTGAGCAGCGTTCTGAATAGAAGAGTATTACAGCAGGAGGCATGGAGCTGACGTCGCCCACAAAGCGCAGTAGTAAGTTTTCTGCTTGGAATTCAAGTCTGAGAGAATTAAGTTTTTCTGAATTGCAAGTGGGCTGCCATGACTCAAGGCAGAAGTGACGTTAGATCATCTGAATAAGGGAGGCCACAGAATCTCTTCCAGACTGTGGTACTAAGCCCAGCACTTTGTTTGACTCAAATATATCTCTTTGAAAGTCACCTCATCTTCAAGATGCACCGTCTTCTTGGTGGTCTGTTTTCTTCTCAAAACAGAAAATTGCTCCGAATGTTGATGCAATCATCTTCACTTACCATAAAATTTCTTTTGTCTTACCCATATTTTAACTGTATTTTCTAGACAGACTAAGTTTTGGTATATTTAAAGAAAAGCATAAAGATTTTCATTAAAGTATACATAGAATAGCATGGTATGCTAATGGAAAATTGGTTTGTGTGGAGTCCTGTAGAAGGAAAGTTCCCCAACTGCGTTTGCTACAGCTGCAGAGCATCTGTCCAAGGAGAGTGTGTGCACCAGCATTACGCGGGGAAGGGGGGGACAGTGGGGGGTACCTGTGGCTTCCCCACCACAGGGAAGGCATGCTGCCTTTGGGCCAGTTCCAGCAGTGCCCATGGAGAGCTCCCCTGACTACTAGTCTAGGTTTGGGGTGTGTTTTTTAGTGAAGTTTCCTCCAAAAGCATTTGGGACCCAGAGACTTATTTCCAGCTAGTTTATGAGCCTAAATTTGGAAAATTGTTGTCAGCGGATTTCAAACCCATTCATTTGCCTGCAAGAGGTCTGTCGGCAGAAGCGATGAGCTAGGAAAGGCTCGAGGGGTGGTGTGTTAGTAAGAGTCCTCCCATGCCGAGGTGTCTAGAGAAAGAGACAGACTTGCCCTTCAGTCAGGGCTGAAGTGCTTTTTGATAACTGAGGGACTGAATAAGCCAAGGCTGTTCTTTTCTGGAACAAAGCCATTCTTAAATTAAATTTCAAGTATTATTTCTCCTCTTCCCTTCTCCTCCATTTTAAGAGTGGATAAATACAGTGGAAGGAATGGGAATCATGAGTATAAAATTAATGGTCTGAAAATGTTCCTGTAAGTTGTGGAGTCAGAGAGCAAAGGTATCGGCAGGCTTTCCCTAACGGCTTCTCAAACTTGGGTCTTATCTATCTTATAATTTGAGAATTATCCTGTCTCCAAGGCCATAATCGTACCCTCTATGATTATGGACCACCATATGTACAAGGAATGTTATCAGAATACTGTGGCCCTCAAAATCTCCTGTACGTTTGCCCACAAGAGGCATTTCGTATCTCCTCCAAGCCTGCTGTCTTGGTACTCTTTTCTCTGTGCGTCTCTGGCTTGTGGAGAAGACTTAGCCTTTGCGTGGCTCTTCTTGCCCCAGGAGAGATCTCCTAAGCAATCAAATTGCATTTAGATCAGGGTTATGTAGGATGAGAATGTGGGGAGTGTCGGGGAAAGAGGCCACATATGTTTCAGATTTAATGGTGTGGTGAATTATGAGTAACTAATTGGAGTGGTGTAATTAAAGGCAGTTAATCAAAGCACGGAAACATGCATATTTTCTAAAGGGTTATTACTGTCTTTGTTATCAAATAGAATTCAGACATTGGCAAATTGTAAGGTGATTGACAATTCATTTTAAAATTACAGATTTGAAACCCCATACCCCCCAATCTGCAACAAGATAAAGTTTAAGAAATTGGCATAAATGAACATACAACTATAAGACTAGAGGAGGGCTGGTACAGCTAGTGAGCAAGTAAGGAAATTGCCTTTTAAATCCATTTTAACAAAGCAATAGGAAATTGCTTTATTAGGGCTCCTAGAGAGCTGCACATGCTATGATTGATCTAATCATGTAAAATATTGATCACTGAGAACCTTTAGCTATAAGGAGACAAGTACAGGTTACAGAAATATGCATTAAATGCATATTTCAAAACGCTGATTGCAGAGCGGGACTTCAGGAGGAAGGGAAAAGAAAAATAGGGAAACATTCAAATTTGGCTAGCAGGAGAAATATTACTTGAACTGTGTTAGATTATTCAGATTGGGACACAATGGTTTTTTGTCACAAAAAAAAGTCTTGATTAATAATATGGAAAAGTAGGTTTTAGTTTTACAAATGGTACTGAATTGAGAGTCAAGCAGATAATGAGAAACAATTTAATCTGATACATGAGGAGGATTAATTTTGAGTACCTGGGTTGTAATAGGGCAGCACAGCTCAATGCAGATAAATGGAAGATAATAAGCTTAGGAGTAAAGAACTCCATAGTAAATGACTGCTCAGATAGATGCTGCAGCAAGCTGACTCGGGGAAAAAGATGAGAAGTTACTGGAGAAAAATTGCCTATTCAGCAGCAAACCCAAAGAGAGGAAATGGGATATCGAACTGCTGCTGCTGAAGGGGAATAGCAAAGGACTTAAAACACTGCAGTTAGTGCTCACCAGTGCGCTGTAACACTGGCGGTGGAAAGGCAAAGTGCAAGCTCAGAGGGAAATGCAACTCACGTGGGCAGAAGTGGTCCTTAAGGTTCAGAAATCTCTACAGAAAACCAAAATCCTGTTTTTGAGAGAAGCAAGGCATTTGTAGTTTTGTAGCCCGTTGGCACAAGACATGTAGATTTTTTCCACCAATGCCAGGTGGAAATTTTGATTCATGTAATTTGGGGTTCGGATGTTCATGAAATTCAGAGCAAAACTGGGGAAGCTGCCAAAGGAAACCTCCACAGAGATCCCGGGGGGGGGGGGGGGGGGGGGGGGGGGGGTCAAAGGGGGA
>NW_008795555.1:868174-884162 GCF_000699145.1 Aptenodytes forsteri
GGGGTCCGGGGGGGGGGGGGTGGTGGGGGGTGGCGTGTCAAAGTGGGAAGCCCACACTGTGGAGCAGAGCTCTCCTGAGAACTTATCTCTTTGGCATCATGAGGGTGAATCATCTTTACAGCAATGTCTGACTGGGCTGAAGTGTAGGGCTGTGTGACGGAAGGAACCAAGGTACAAGGCTCAGAAGAGAGGAAAATACAGTCTACGCTGTGGCGAAGTTGTGGGAGCCTTGCTTTTGGAAAAACAACTTCTGCTCTCTCTACTTAAGTCTGTAATGTTTTGGCCTTCGGTGTTTTTATTTTTCCTCTTGTTTTAGAATGTATTGCTGTGATAATTTTATTCAATTTAGGTTTTCTAATACATTCATAGCATAATCTTAGTGCTGTTGTAACCACAATGGGTAAGTAGTCAGACATGGTTTGTAGGAAAAGGTGGTGGTTTTAACTCACGCTAAAAGATGCTGCTTCTCCTTAAAGTTGTTGCTCACTTCATATCTAAAGAATGCCATAAATGCCCCCTTTTTTCAGTATTTCCTTCCACCTGGCAAGACTTCTGTCTCCTTTCCTGACACCATTTAGTTCCGTTTGCAGCCTCAACTCAGGATGGCTGCGAGGATTATTCTGTGTTTACTTGTGGCAGAAATAAATGGCATAGATCTCATGCTTACACACTGCGTAACCGTTCTTGAAAGGTTAGCACAGGTGGCAGAGCCTGCTCCATAACTGAGACCAGTAAAGAGTAAGTGCTTTTAGTTAAAACTGAATATATTCTAAGCTAGACAGTAAAGCAAAAAGGGGTGATGATGTCTATTGTTCTGTAAGTGGATTATGGTAGTATCTATCCACGGTTTAGTGTTGTCTCATATAACATAAGCTGCTCCATTCCTACCCAAAAACATGACAATCTAAGTAGATACTCCCAGGTATTATTTCTCTGTCAAATAATAAAGCGACATGAAAGTCAGTTAAAACACGTGATTTTCTGTCCATTCTCATGCTGCTGGTAGGAGATCAATAGCCCTCGTTGCAATGTGTCAGAAAGAGACTTAGCTGTGCGTGCGGTTGGCCCGGTAATTATCCTCTGCATCTTCCTTGCAACATACACTCACCAAAATTTTTGGGTTACATTCTGAAGTTTAACAGGTGCTCTAAAGATGTCAACTTACCTTTAAGGATAAAATATTAAAGGTAAAAGACACATAGGAACAACGTACGAGCCTGTAGGGATGCTCCAGCATTCCAACTTAACGGCAATTTAATTAGAAAGACAAGTAATTAAAGAATGAACATTAATTAAAAATCAATAGTTTCAGCAACTGTTCATGTTCTCTTCCTCTGCTGTTAACATACATATTTTTTTAAGGTCAAACTCTGTAGAATAGTACTCTCATAATACCTCAGATATGCCAACTGTCAACACTGAAACGCTTTTAAATGTACAAGCTGGGACTGGGGTGTAAAGCCACTTGCACATCATTGTGGGGACAATGTGGCCTGGTGGCTCTTGCACAGGCAAGCACAGCTGCCTGACCACAGAGAGAAGGTGGCCTTTGTCCCTGCTTGCTCCTTGCTGCATGTGGCCCTAAGGGTGCCTAAAGCCAGGGCTGGACCTGTTCCTCCTCTGACCCTTCAAGCTGAAAGAAGGACTGTTACTGGCAGACTCGCTTTCCATGGCCCATTATAGCAACAGGATGGTTGAAGCCACATGTGTGAAATGGATGTAATGTAAGTACTAGTGAGCTGCAACATAAAGCCTGCGTGTCCTTGACAGTGCTCAAGCTGGGCATAGCATCTTCATTGATTCATGTGGCTCTCAATGCACACATCAGTTTGAACACATGAATGCCCAAGCAGGTTTGCTTATACCCTCTTTTTCTGCTAATTATATTTTTATGGCTTCAGAATTCAAAAGCAAACTTTATTTTTATAAAGCCTTGTGCATGTCTAATGCGAGTCTTGACATGAAAGCTTTCTCCATCCACAGGTACCTTGGGAATCCAGAGAGTGTAGGAGCCCTGCTGCTGTACGAGGGAACTTTTCAATTATACATTTTTTCATGATGAACAACTAAACCAGAGTAACCCAGAATGAGTTTAACATAGTCCTATAATTACTAAACCTTGTTCTGCCTTTTCACGTCTTGAATATACAGCTGTGAAGGCATTTTAATAGAAGACTATACGGTAATGGGTTTGATCTCATATGTTAAAATCTGTTATTGCAGCTAAGCAATACTCACAGGGGAAGAGGAGGTGTGAACCAGCTCGTGGACTGGGGAAGTTTGAACTTTGTGAATTGGTCTAGTGATAAGACTAAGAGCAGCTCAGGAGCACCTATTCCCTTTGGCGCCCAAACTCCAGTCCACTGCCCAATGCTCTGCAAAACTGTCACGCTGCCTATCTTGCCAGCATGAATATCCTTTCCAAACACTATCCAATGCTTTCTGCAACCTTGTGGATGTCTGCCAGTTCAGCAGGACCGATGCAGGCTCGCCACCACAGAGACATCGAGCTGTGTGGCCTTAAGGAGATTCAGTAGTTCTAATTACTGATACAGTCTCATAAATCAAAATTCTGGAGTCTGCCACAAAAGTCCATCAGTGACCCAAAGGCCAGTGACTAACCTGCATACTGATTTCGCAGTGACACACAGGAACCCCTGATTTCCACAGTCCATGGAAGGTAATCACTGTAACTGGAAAGTAATCAGTGAGGACGGTGTGTCAGACTGTGCGTGTGGGTTGTGCCAGTGCCCCATGTGCTGCACCGTCTGTGGCAGCTCCCCTTGCTGCAAGCTGTTTTCTGAACCTTGTTCAGCAGTGTTCTCTGACACCAGCTCTTCTTTGGCCCTGCAGCACCAAACATAGTAATTATTCTAACGCTGCGTTATGCAGAGTCAGGAAAATTATTATTACCAAGGCAATTTTATATACATTACAAACTTCTTTTACAGTTATCACTTTAAATTAGGACAAAATGCTCTGTGATTCATGACTTGATCCAAGGCTTCAGCCAAAGAAACAGAAATGTGTGCAAGGAGGGAGCTGATTTTGTTCTGCGCTGTGCTTTCCACTTTCATGCAACTTTATGGTATGTCCAGGAGATGTAAGTGAAAACAGATTTTTCCAAAACATGGGTAGAGTACTTCTCTGGTGTGTGATGTGGACAAGAGAGAAAAAAGGTAGAGTTGGAAAAATCCAGAAGAGACTCATCAAGGGCGGGTTTTCAGACTCTGACCTCAGAGCTCCGGCCATGGAAGCTTGGTGCTGTTATTACTCTGACACAACAGGCTTGGGATAAATGTTTCCACTCACCGAACTCCAGTTCAAATTTACTGTCATGAAGCATCCATCTCACTGGTCGTCTTGGAACCTGCCTGCCTTCAGGCCCATGTAAAAGACTGCAAATCAAGCCTCACCTTTTTTCCCTTCATTTCATAGGTCTAACTTTTTAAAGACATTTTTGTTTTAAAATTAATACAATCAAAAAGGCAGTTTAAATAACAGAATATTCAACAGTTACTAAAGCCTCCTTCAACAGATTTAAGTGCAAGACTGAAAATGAACTGTTATCTTTTCGGTTATACTTACAGAATGCAGATTTGAATTGCAAAAAGGCCATTAAAAATAGCTTGTGCAATTTAAAACAGACTGAGTCAAACTGACAAAGCAGAAAATAACATGAACTAGAGATGCACTTGTGTGCTATATCATGTTAATGATTCTGTTTTCTAAACCAGGAACAGCTCAATAATATATGCTGTTTCCAAACAAACGTATGTTTTATTAAAATAAATTAAGATAGAGAAAAATACAGCAGTGTGAGATGGGAAAGAAAACAATTATTCGGGAAGATTAAACTTGCTATACATCAGAGGCTTGTGGCGTGTCCCCACTGGGATTTTGTGTACTGTTCGTAAAGATTTTATCTGCAAATTTTACATCTGGACTCCAGTCATTTTGTATGCAAGACCATGAGCATTACATGACAAAGATACAGCACAGGAGGAAAAATTGTCCAAATGTTGTGTGTAGATGCTTAAAAGCTATTCTGGAGTTCTGGTAATCTAACCTTTGAGATTCAAGAGGACAGCAATGGTAGAACAGAAAAAAGTGAGGGTTTGTTGTTACATGTTTGGTCTAAAGGCCAAAGCATTTGTATTTTGAATTGATCTACTTCATGTAACTGCTTGGGTACAATGGTTATTTGACAAAAGAAGTAAGTTAAACCCCTCGTGGCAGCAGCTGTGTTACACTGGCAATCAAAGTAATAGCACGTGCCTCTGTGTCTGGGGCTAGGCTGGTGATGCCTCTTCTCCAGGAGCCAGGCTGTGTTTGCATTCTTCGTGGTGAGGCAACACATGGTTTTTGTGCTATTGACTTCTGCAGCCAGGACAGGCTCCGGAGTTTCACTCTGCCTATGATAAACAGGTTTATAATGCTGTTTTTCTTACGCAGGCCGATACCCATATGTTACGGGCAGACATGATGCTGCCTGGCACTGTGATGTGATCATTCCTTACATCTGCATTTTATTGTACATGATACGCCTGTGAATGCTGGATGCCCAGAGATCCCCCCTCTGGCTAATCTGTCATGTTCCCTTGACAGCTATTAAACAAGGATTTATCAACATGACTCAAAGGTACCTTTCTGGCACTTTTAATATGTAGAAATTTCGATAAGGAAACTCTCTAGCTACTTGCTGATGCAGACCGTGCAGCAAAGTCAAACCAGATGTCCTTAGGAGGGTTTTGATCCAGCATCTATTGAAACAGCAAAGCTGGGTCTTCAGATGAACTGAAGAGTATGTCCAAAAATGGTTGAGTGCATTGGGCCCCATGGTTTCTTTCCGCCTGCCATGGTGGCTGCTAATTTGGCTCTAGCTCAAATCACCCAGGTTGTGGTTAGGAAAAGCTAAACGTATTAATACCTGCTGTGTGGCTGAGCTGTACCCTGCTCAGGTCCAGCCATGTCGACCAGTTCAGACTGCAGACAGGGCACCTTGGGTCTCTGTCGAGATGGTGAGCGTGACCAGGTCTCCCAGGGGTGCAGGCAGAGGGTGCCAGAAATGCTGCTGGCGCAAATCTGGTCTGGAGGTTGGCTTTGAGCCTGAAGTTAACTCTGAGCATAGATGTTCCCTCGTAATCCCTGAGCTGCAACTGGCTTTGGCCCTTGCAAACGATTGCTGCTCGGGGACTTTAAACGGGGGAGGGAGTTAATCTGCCTGGGTGAGGTTTACCATCACTGTAGTTCTGGCCCTTGGCAAATGAGTAGGTCTGTGGTTAAAGCTGATGACTGAGATGTGAATTGAATTTCTCTCAGACTCTGGCTCTGATGCTATATTGGCCAAGGCTGGTTAAGACTGTTCAATTTGGGGCTGGACATTGGTTTTCTAAACTTTTACACAAAGTTCCATTTTTTCTATAAATATATGGAGTTAAAAGAAATAAAGTGAATTTGAACTGGGTCCTCTAGAAACCAGAGTTCATGTGGGGATAGCTGGAAGGTGGTGTACTCGGGCTTCTGGTATCCATGTGTCTCCATGGAAGTGTCAGTGATCAAAATATCTAGTTGTAGACTAATTGCAGCTAGCTTTTGGCAGGGATTCATGTTCAGATGTTTTAGGATTTAAGCCACTCTCATAGTATCAAATAGAGTTGGCAGGGGAAAGAAGAGGAGGTATCTACTGCAGAGTGCATATACTTTTCTTTTTAGTACTTAGGGTAGGTGGACCTCCATTTCTACCTGGTATGGTAATTCCTTTATTTTCCTGTTATTCTTAATGGTGATAAACCTTGCAGAAAATGCCCTGATACTCAGTTGTTAGATATTATACATGTTGTCCCACTGCAGGTAAATAAGGTTGTGCTTGAAAACTAGTCCTGATTATTTTGAAAGTGGTTATGGTGGTGTATCGCTGTTTTCAAGGGGCTATTGCCTATGCACTGAACTTTGTATTTCTCTCCTGTTTACTAGCCCTTCCTCTGCCTGCATAGCTTCCAAAGACTCTTCATCATAGTGTAGCTCTGAGTAGCACCGCTCTTTCTTACCTTCGGTAATGCAGCTTTGCTGCTGCTTAGTGATAGCAGAGTCAGGCAACTTGGCTGTTTGGAGAGCTGTGCTCAGGTGTAGGGTAATAGATATCCTCCACGTATAGTGACACAGGCAAAATTGGTTAAAAGAAATCTTACAAAGATAAGTATATCAAAGACTAGGAGGCACTTAGGTGCAGTGCAGATCAGAGCTAGAGAAGAGCTCAGACAGGTTGTGCTGTACAGCATTTGAAACGAGGAATAAATCTGTACTTCAGTTGTTAGGAGCCGGCTAAGAACCATCACTTAAAACACAGATAGCACTCACGTAGCTCTATTCAGGCTCTTAAATGTGTCTCTAAGCCGTTGTTCCACTAAATTATCCCATCCATAACAATATTTGTAGACAGAGCCATCTATTTTGCTCTACTGGAGTTAATTCTGTAACCTGTGATAAGTCTGCTATATAATACAACATTAAGAAAAGCTGAACCAAGAAAATAATAGTAAATATACATCATAGATTCTTGTATAAATGATATTCAAGTAGAGGAAATTTCAAGTACAAAGATGCCATCCAATTTATTTAAATTCAATGGAAGCAAAATAAATTAACCGCATTGATCCTTATTTTCTAGGAACAAAGACCAAGTGCAGTGAGGAACCTCGGATCTATGAGCTTATGGAAGCTTGTTACCTTGCCATGACTTGTTTGTAAACTCAGCTGCAAGTTTTTCACTTCACTGTCACGGACACTGTGATGGAGCTAAAGTTATTTTGGCTATAAACCTACATCTGCTAGATCGAAGCCTGTTGCTGTGAGCAGTTTTAGACTTGCAGAGACAAACCATGGCAGTCTTCAAACCTCTCCCCTGCCAGTTTCCTTGGTGGTAAGAGTCTTTGGCTGAAGAGCAAAACATCGTTTGGTTTTGTTCTAAAGATATATGGCAGGGTTGGCAATTAAATTCAGTGCTTGGGTTAGTGAAAATAAAATAATACAAAGCAGATTATCAATATTAAGTAGAATGTGTAGTATGCGCTGCCTAGTAAATTCTGACGAGGATTAGAGATGAGGAAATCTGAAATAAATGTAGTAGTAGTTTAAAAATCATTCAGAAATAGATTACTCTGAAATGTGATTGCTGAGCTCCGTGTTACGTCAGTTGTCTGTGTTCTCCTGATTGAGAAAACACGAGTGTCGAGGTAATACCTTGGCAAAGTATGAAGTGTCAGAGCAGTGTGTTGGTGAGGGCAACAGCAGACATTATGTTGCCTGAGGCAGCAGTTATTTTATGAGTCAGCTTCAAAAAAAGGAAGAACAGGACACGTTTTTGAAAATAGGAACTTGCTGTAGGACCGAGCAAATCAAAGGTGGTTGTTAATCAGAGACATGGCAAATAAACATAACTTGTTCCTCCATCCCTGAGAATCTGGAGTAAAATTATTCCATCCATGGTGCAATTGATTCCCTTTCTCATGTTGGTTGTTCCCACTCAGTATGTCAAAGGATGGGCATTTTTGGGGCGGGGTGGGGGCGGGGGGCTTTTCTTTCTCTGTTTCTTTTTGTTGCTTAGCAGCTGAGCTGCTGATTGTACACTGAGCACGGCAAGCGCGGTGCACAGTAGGAATGAAAGCTCTATTTGTCATCTTGATAAATCTTATTTGTAACACTTCTGTAAAGGATGTGACAGATTAGCTGAAGGAGAGATCTGGGGACATAGGGTAGCACACAAAATTTAATTCTGACTGATTGGGTGTCACAATGCAAATGAAGCATGGTCTCACATGAAGTAGTAATTGCAGCTGTGTTGTCCATTGCTTTGTATATTCTTTGCATTCTCCCTATTGATTAAAAAGATGTTGCTATAGTAGCTGGAACATAAGTTTTCTCAGTGTCTCTTCTCATGTTTTATTGATTTTTCCTGCTTGATAAAAATGACAGTCCTTCCTTATTTCTGAAAGGAGCCAGTTGTTTATAGCCTGTACGTATGTATCAGCAGCTTTTGTAACAGCTTAAATTTCACAGCTATGTAGGTCTTGTTGACAACGACAGAAATAAGATACATAATTCACTCATAATGTCTGAGGCGGGTTTTCCCTTAGTCCCCACTGCTACCACCATGTGGAAATGACAGTGCGGTCATTCTGTGCCATCGCATCTACAAGCTTTTCTTACCTACAGGTAGCTGGACAGTCAGTCTTGCCTCACCCCCGTCACTTACTATGGACACATATTAAGGGCAGAAAAACTCTTCATTCATTTTTACTGTGTCATCTTTTGGGGCCTAGGCTGAAGGCTTGATGAAACTGAAACATTTCATAAGTTCTTCCTGATTTTGGTAAAATATTAATTTAAAAAGAAATCTTGGGGGGAAAAAAAAACCTGTAAATGGAAACTTGTCATTTAGATATATCCATTGAAGACCATTTCCAGGTGTTGAAAATGGAAAATAAAAAAATTAACCTTTACAAAGAGCTGAATTTCACCCAAAATTGAATTAGCAGATATGCTAATTTGCCAAAAAAGGTGGATTTTTTTTCTCATAAAATTCTTCTAGTCTGTCCATGTTTTGAACTGGTTTGTGAACTGGCACATTACACCTTTGCCACTCTGTGCTCCAAAGAGGCTTAGAAGAGGCAAGAAGTAGGGAAAGGCTGTATGAAACTGCAAAATCCTTCCTCCTTCAGCTGAGAGTAGAGATGCATTTCTTCCAGTGGAGTGGATTCATTAATTGTAAGACTCTAGCATGCAAAACCAGAACAGTGCAAAAAGATCCAGGGCTTTCTCTCTAGTTATTTGTGTCTCCATCCACAATTTAAGCCAAGTTATTGATGGTAGAAACAGTGATTTGTCAGTTTGCAATGCTAATTATCTGTTTAGAGCAGGATCTGTGTCTCCATCCCTTTGCAGGTTCAGTTTATGAACCTGAATGGGGCTTCTAGATGTTACCATATTACAAATATTGCATTATTTGATGATGAAGATGATCATTTCATCCCTTCCAAGCCTTAATGTGCAATTTGAAAACAAATGACTTCTCTTTAGCTGAATGCCTAGAAGCTGTCGACAGATGTAGGAGTATTTATTTTGCAAAGCTTCCACTGCTTCCCTTCCATGCTATCAGTTGTTTAGTGAAATGAGCAGATGACACTGGAAACGATGAAGCATGAGCATTGGAGTTCTCTCCTCTAACCCGTCTCTGGGGCCACACACATCATATTTTTTAACAGTGTATGTTTGGTAGCTGAGAGCATTTATTTTTCTTTTGAATGTACCAAGCTGGCGTGACTTGTTCTGTCCATGGTAGGCATTGCCACTATGGTGCGTGGTTTTATCAGCTTGAAAAAAGGTGGGCGTTTGGATTTGTCATGGGCCACTCCTCATGGCTATTCAGAAGAAGCAGCAGGCTGATAGTATCAGGTTTTGAAAAAGTAGCAGTGCAGGAGGGAAAGCATGTCATGTAATCAGGAGTGTGTTAACTGCAGTCCAGGATACTGGGGTTTTATTGCTGGCTTTTCCCCTGCTTGGCTGGATCCCCTTGGACAAACCAGAGCACTGACACCCAGGTAGACTTGGTTTTCTTCCCTCCCTGGAGGAGCTGGTCTCCTTTGATTAATAACATGGGGGTCCTTACAAACTAGCCTTATAACTTAAACTTTATTGAGGTGCCCAAAACTTTCATGAGGAAAAGGAATCTCCTGGGTGATCAACCATAACATTAGGAAGAAAATGGTACAAACCATTTTTCGTGCAGAGCTGCAGTTTGGAGATGAATGAGTGATGTTCAGCAAGTAGCTTCAACCTGGTTAAAAGAAAAAAGCATGCAGTTCTTAAAAGTAGGATGTTTTGGCTTTTTAATTCCAAATTAGATATTGTTCTGAAGTGCTGCAGATTGTGTGAAAACTTTGAAAAGACATATTAAAACAAAACTTTTCATTTTAAGGGGCAAGAAAATGTTTTAATTGATGTCAGACTGAAAAAAATCAATTACCTGGGAAAGCTGGATGGGTTCAGTTGTGCATGGTATTGCGTGGAAACAGAATAGAGGAAAAAGGAAGGTATTGCACATTCTTCACATCTTTTATACTCACTTAGGGTCAGCTATAATTTGGCTGTCGGCAAAGCTGTCATTGATTTGTAATCTAATCTTGCTGAGAGCACTTGTAGGTAATTCTGTAAGTCTAACAACAGGTTTCTGCTTCATATTTTGTATCTGTGAGATTCGTAACTGGACTCTATAAAGATAAGGGGCTAATTTTTATAGTTACTGTGCAACCAGCTTAATTTAACATCTGATTGTAGAAACCTAAATAAGGTGTTGACTGGTTTTGATTTTGCTTTTTTGTTTTTAGTTTGTGGACATATATACAGGGAAAACTAGGGCTTGAGAAGTCCTGCTTGTTTACCGTTCAGCTATTTGATCTAGTAAATTAATTGTGGGTATGCTGATGCATGGCAGCCAACCTAATATCCAGAAAATTATAGTGACCTTGTTTGTTTTTTGGATGAAAATGGTAATAAAGTCAGGATATTTTCCCAAGAAATTGTGTGACCTGTTCGCTAGAATTGATTTTGATTAGCAACTGATTGCAAAGTTAGCTGTAAAAATAATGAAACTATGGTAATTAAAGAATACATGCATATTTCAACAAGCAATTCAGGTAGATGAGCTGAACTATACAGTGCAGTGCAGTAACATGGCATTATTTAAGGAGAGCAGGTGAGATAAAGTAGAAAGACTTGTGTAAGGCAGTGCATAGGCAACAGGTTGCCCTGTGTGGTGCCAGTGGGTGGGAAATCGTCATTTCCCTAGGCACTTGCTCTGGTGAATGACAGCCAGTCTCATTTTTATAATAAAGGAATATTCAATATTTGCATGTGCCCTTGGCTTGTGGAATAGTTTTGTGGCTTTCTGTAGCTGTTTCAAAATGACTGGTCAGCAAGGCATGTTTATCCAAGTAACCAATGCTTAACTGGCCCTAACTAATAAACATAATTCAAAGGATCCCAGTAAAACATCTTACAATATGCAGGCCAGGAGGTTAAGAGAATGTTATCTGTGGAGGTGGTGCCTTTAAGCTCCAGCCAAAATTACACGGTTATTTTGCTAAAGGTGGGTATGAAATGATGAAGAAGAAGGGCTATGGTTATAGATTTGTTTAGTGGACAGGTCATGAAGAATTGTCATGGCTGTCCCTATGAAACAGGTTGGAGGTGACTCCAACCCATGGAGCAGTTGGGCCTGTCTGAGTTTTCCTAGGTTTTGAAAAACTGTAGATGAGCTAGCTGCGGCTCAGAGTGGTTCAGTCTTCTGAGCTGTTTCTGTGCTTAGGCTTTATTGTGCTGATATGGTTGAGATTAAGCAGATCTGCTCTAAGAGGCACCCTGATCCTGTGAACCACTGCTCACAACTCCTGAAGGAAGGACATCTGTGCTGAACCCAGCCCAGGCATGCTCGGTGGCATTCAGTCAAACAGATGTTGGATGTTCGGGTATGTTCTCGCCTCATGTGAAGATTTGTCTTTTGACATTAAAAATCTCTTGGTCAAATCTAAAAATCGTATATGATCTGATGGGATAAATGATTGCTTTAGGAAATGGCTACTAATTGTTACACTCATCTGATTGTCCAGTTTTGCCAAGTTTATTTTTAAAAAAACATAGAATGTCAAACATCTCACAGATAAAGGATCGTCAGCTGTAGAGCAAAGCAGAAATCTCTTCTCTTGTCACAGTGCACTGGCTCCAGTGCTTATGTCCTATGGTAGAGCTGCAGAAGTGCTGATGACTGAAGAGTGAGTCTTTTAATTGCATTTGGCTATTTAAGCATTACAGATCTTAGCATCCCTCACTGAATTTTCTGGATGTTTTTCTTCTCATTTTATCCACCAAGTGTAATTAACATTATTACTGTGAGATGTTCATCTTAGTCTTGCTTTGTGAAAAATTGATGCTGGTGTCATTTAGGTGTTTTATCTAGTGGTTAGTCAGTGGCTTGCAGAGTAATATTCCCCGTGGGAAGGTTACATTTACCATGTTTCCTGTAGGTTTAATTGCAGGCAAAGATAAAAACACTGGATGCCTCACAGATTGATTGGAACAGCATAGCAAAACAGGGAGTGTGGCATAAAAAAGAATGTTGTTTTAGTCCTGTCTCCCAAATTATATTGAGTAACTGTAGCCTGGTTGTTACGATACTATCTTAGCAGCAGCAGCAGAGGTAAGAAAACAAATGTTTTGTATTCTTGGAGCAGCATCGGCATAGATCATCCTTGTTACGGCGCTGCATAGAGCCACCCCACAGCTGATGAAGCAGGGTGCAGAGGGGTTCCTGCTCGGTGTGGATGCCCCGGTCCCGACCGGCTGCCCCACCGGCCGTGGCAGCTGGACGCTGCAGTGTGCGGCATCGGGGATCTGTGCAGCTCGCACGGCCTCATCTGGCCACCCTGCGTAGTCGTCAGGAGTGAACCAGTTCTTCCTCCTCTATTCCAGAATATTTCTCCCTCAGTTGAATTAAATGAAAATGCCTGGCTTTCTTGTAGGCACAACCTGCTGCTTAAACTGCAGGAAAGTTTGTAATAAGTATTTTCTTGACATTCATTTATTAGAAGACTGTTAAGCTTGACATCACAAGAGCTAAATAGTAATCTGCCTTTCACCTTTATTTTCATCAGTTCTCTGGCTTAAAGTTGAAAAGAGTTGGGAAAACTTGTCAGCACTGAGTGTTGAGTCAAATATATATAGATGTTCCTGGGTAAAAGAATATTAGACACTGTATCATCAGTGCCTGGTTTCTCCATACCAGCCACTTTCCTTGCTCCCAGCGGGGTGAAATATTTGTGCACGTCTCCAGTGGCACTTAGCCATTTTTAGTGCTTTAAGCAGGTACTCAAATTCCCCATTGACTCCTTTGGCTGGATTGCCAAAAAAGGAGTTACTATTACTGTACATCAGTCGTACGTTCAATTGGCCACCTTTGTGAGTGACAGCTGCCTTGATGCACAGAATATGCTCTCATGTATTTTAAATTAAGGAAATAGATGATAAAAATCAGCATCCCACACAATTTCCTCATATGACCTGTTCTGTTCAGTGTTACTTTGTTTTATCCAGCTCGGGTAGTGTTGTTTATCCCATCTTTTGGTTTGCAGGAGCTTAAAAATAGCAGAAAGTGCATACCCCCATCAGTCTAAGTGATGTGTCATCAGCATTGAGAGAACATGCATGAAAGAGTAAGACTGCACCATCCCCTGCCCTCTATCTAGGGCAGTTAAAGCTTGAGTTAACAGAATGAACTTGGAAGTGTTCCCATTTTTAAGAAAACCCTGCACTCTCAGACCTTGGAAGGCAGCAAATTCCCCAGTAAATTCTGTATGCCATCACTGTCTTGAGCGCACCAGGCTGAGTGCTGAACAAGGGCAGTATATGGGGCCTCCTTCTCCAATTCCTATCAGATAGTTGTGCTTAGCCTGGCCTAAGCTACTTGGCAATGGACAATCAGTTCCCACCCATTTCAGAGTTATCCAGGGTCCAAACCAGAAAGAATTCTTTGAAGTCAGATATATCCCTTAAATTTTCCTTAGAATGCTAGTGTATGGATGAGAAGGTTTGATAAGCTTCATATATTATGCACCAGAAAGGTAGTTGGTACCTATGGTGGCACTAGTCAAGGTTCCTTGAACAGTCATGAGGGTGAACTTCAGAGGAGGCGATTTCCTCCTGGGCTGGGTCTAGAGTTGTGTGAAGAGGCAGATCAGCAGCATTGCTCTCTTTGAATGTTCTTCCCATCCTCCCAGAAATTAAGCCCTGATGTCCACACCAGAGGGGTTGTGTCCCAGCCATGTCAAATCTGAAGGTACAGGGAAGGAATTGTCACTGTGGGCAAACTGGAAGCCGGAGTCTGGCTTCAAAATACAATCAAATACCCTGTTAGACACCAGCTGGAGAGGATGGACCTTTCATCCCAAGAAGGGTGGTTGACATAAAAGACAGTATAAGAAGTTGCAGAAAAACTAATTTAGAAATAGAGTGGGTATGTGTGATAGTACTTAACTGCCATTGATAATTAACATTTACCCCATTCACTGCTTTCTTCTAGATACAGAGAAAACTTCAAAATGTCACTTGGCTTAACACCTTTCCTTTAATAACTGGCAAAGGGATAAATCCTCTTCTCTAGGAAAGTGTTGAAACTCTGATAACAAAGTAACAAGCCTATTAAAGTTATTTGCTGCTGACCAAAGGCAGCCCAAATCAAGAGATCATTTAAATACCTGAAGAAGTATAAAAATGAGACATACCTCTAGACTGTAACTCTATCCTGAGTTACCACTTTTAAAATTAAAATGAAGAAAATGCTAGAAATCTGTGTATTTCTGAAATATGTATTTCAGGGTATGTAGCATATTGTTTTCTTTCTAAAGTAATTGTAAGACAGCATGGGCCTAGAGACGTCCCAAAACAGCCTCATGTGCTGGACAGTAATTTAGTGTAGCACAATCTGCAGTTTGTTTAAGATATCCTGACATTAGGGATGATATGTACTGGTCATTATGCTCTTAAAAAATGTTTGCTCATCTGTGCTTAGAAGTTCTAGATGGAAAATTTTCACTGAAATTTAGCTCCTTTCTGCATTTTACTGAGACTTCTGATATTTGTGCTTATTTCAACACCCACTTCAATCTGTGTGCCCAAGTTGAGAAATGCAGATGAGACCTAACATTTCCGAAAATCAGACACTTTTAAGTCCTGGAAAGTCCCATACCTAAGAAGACCTCTCAGCTGCTGCACTGACTCCAGGAGCCCGCCTGTTTGAAAATGGGGCTGAGTTTCTGCGCTGGAGTCCTCTAAGTGGGCAGTGGTCCTGGTGGCAGCTGTCTGCGTGGCATGTCCCCGCGAGAGCAGGTTTGCTCTGTCAGCCTGTGGCTTTTGCGAGCTGAGACCATCTCCTTGTGCTGGTGAGCTGTGAAGCTGCTGTGGCATGAGATTTCACCTTCCTCTGAGTTAGGCATGCAAGCGTAGATTTAGGTGCCTGACTTTAAGCACTTTGTTTTTCAATAGGGCCACAGCTTTTTGAAAAGCCTCTGGGTGATGACAGCTTTTAGGCATTGATGATCATGACTGTGTTTAAACGGAAGCTAGGGAAAGGAAGCTCCACTTCCCATTTCAAATCCCCTAAACAGTTTCTCACAGATGCTCACATTTTCATAAGCAGCCTGTTCTCGGAGAACAGGAAAGCACAGGCTCCTGTGCTGCACAGAGAGCATCTCTTCCTAGTCCTGCTCTTTCAGTGCACCTCTTGGCCCAGGTGGATTTTCCCAATGTCCCAAACAGAAGATGAAACTAGCTGCTCTTTTTATTCTTCCTCAGCTTAACTTTGTCCTGTTTTCTGTTAGCGTATTAGTTGGTGCTCAGAAAGATGAGCTGCTCGGTTGCTGGGAGCTCAGGAGCTTGGGGACTCGCTTCTTCAGAGGAATTCAGAGCTCTCCTGTCAATGATCTTGTAGTGTCCTTATCAGGCCTATTTTGTTGTTGTTGCTGTTGCTGCTGTTTTAAAACTGGTTTTAAGGAGCTGTTCTTGCCCAGTTATTGATGGCAGAGCCACTTGTATGATAGTGGAGTCCAGAATAATATTTTGGGAACAGGTTCTTAACTAGCTCCCATTATCTTCTCGTACTGGGTATGGAGCACTGCAAAATGTTAGTCCATTTCCAAGGTATGTAAAGGTAAAATAAAAAGGAACAGTATACAGGGTCAGATTGGTAAACAATGCTGAAAGGCATATTTCATGTTCAAAAGGGATCAAAGGGATCAGAAAGGCAAACCCAGCTAGAACGCAATCTGGCCGCTGTCGTTAAAGACAACAAAAAAAGCTTTTACAAATATACAAGAAGAGAGCCAAGGAAAATCTCCATCCTTTATTGGATATTGGAGGGAACATTGTCACCGAGGATGAG
>NW_008795555.1:886200-896684 GCF_000699145.1 Aptenodytes forsteri
GGGTCGATGGTTGGACTCGATGATCTTAGAGGTCTTTTCCAACCTCAATGATTCTATGATTCTATGATTTCCAAGGATCTATGAGCCTGGGCTGTTCAATCCAAGCCTTGAAGTCAGGATCTTTATGCAGTCTTTATGGCCTGATGATGTTTGCGCAGACAAGGCTCTGGCAAATACTTGCCTTGGTTGAATCTGCTCACACCTTCAGCAGCTGTCCAGGTACACCACTAAATATCTATATTGAAAAAGGTAACGTGACTCACGCCGTAATGCACAGATAGGGCATGATTGGATTGTCTCCTGTCTGCCCATCTACTTTCCTTGCCTCTGTCGCTGTAGTACTTAAGAACATGATGTCACTGGAGTCATCTGCCCATTTATTTATGGGTGTCTGTATTCATCAGTCATTACCATAATATCCAAGAACCAGAGATGGGTGACTCCTATCTGTCTGCCCATGTCTGACGGATTTCTCCAAGCCTGTCGATTAAAAGCGAACTACTTGAAAGGCTGATGTATCCTTTTGGCTCTCCAAGGTCACTGAACCTGAATATCTGCGTGAATCTTCTTTCAAGCAGTGTAGCTCAGAGCAGGGTTGCTTAGAGCAGGAATGCTAACGCTTGACGTGAGGAGAGGGACCAGATTTTTATGCTGCTTTGTGCTGTGGGTCCGCTGCAGAGCATGAAATGTGCTTGTGGGTTTTTCCCTTGTTCATTTTTCTAGTGCCGCTGACTGACTGCTGGGATGCTGTTCCCTAAAGCCATGCTTCCAACTTCTCCTCCTTGTCTCTGCAAGGAGAATTAAATGGGAGCAGGCCTCTCTCTAATGCTGAGATGTGGGGTTAGAGCTCTCACCACTGTAGTAGAGCATTTAGTTACATAGTTGCTTAATTAAAAAATTGTAATTAAATTAAATTACTTTGTTTTACAGCTGCTTCTTTGCAAAGGGAACGGAGGTGGGAATGTTTAATGATGCAGAGTCAGATTTGGAGTTTATGAGTTGGAAGCCAGAGGAACAGCACAGAAGATATCACTAAGTAGCTGGCTTCCAGGCTCTGTCCCCAAAAATGAACCTGGGCGCTTCCTACTGAAGCGCTGGGGCTCTGAAGTGCTGCAGTAGGAGGGGTGCATTTTCAGTGTCTTGGAGCCCCAGATGCATGATGTGCGTTGTGGTACCCACGTCATTTAAGTCCTATGCAATATTTCCAACCTCTCAAGTACCCTTCCCAGTGTACGAGGCGCTTCCTAGCCTGGCTTGTGGCGGAGGATACAAGTGGCTTTTTTGGGGCCATTTCTAAAGGAGGGCCGCCGCCTGGGAACCTGCATCTGTGTGAGCTCCCGTGGGAGCTGGCAAAGCTCAAGGTGAGCTCTGGAAGCAGGGCTGAAATTTGCAGTTGTCACCCTCTGTCAAAGGCCTCTCTGACCATGAGCATTACCTGCATATGGGGCATCATGGCCAAACCCCAAGTCCGAGCCTCTGTTGCTCAAGTTAAAGAACGGGCAAGAAGGAGTCTCTAAAGATACCACAGCGTACAACAACCTGTGGTGCATGCATCAAAAGGTGGGACTGTTGGACAAACCTTTCTCCCATAGCTGTGCTGATCTCTTCTGGGATGTGCTTGTTCTGTCGATGGAGAAAGGACATCTATTTCTGGGACCATCAGCCAGAGATGTTTTACGAGCACAAGATTTGTCCAACAGAATTACATGGCCCATTTCCCCTAATATCTGTTTATACCTAGACCAGACTGGAAAGGGCAAATCTGTTTCATAGAAAATTGGGATGTTTTAAAATTTGGTTCTGTTCAGATCTGGAACAAAATGCAAGATGACACAGTTCTCCAAGGGGGAATGAATCCTTAGTTTTGGGGCCTGGAGTCTGATGGTCTGAGGCTGAGGGTATCTGGGATATTAATCTGGGGCCAGGTGCTCGAAAGACTTAAAAAAGAGATGGGAAATAGTGAAGAAAACTGATGCACTTGCTGATGGTAGGACTTCATTAGTAATTCATCCAGCTGAAGTTTCTCTGCCGAGGATTATTATATTTACAGATCAGTGGAGTCCCTGAAAGCCCCTGACTTTTCACCAACATCTTCCCTTTGGCAGCTCTACAGGCAGTCCAATGTACCATCATACTAAAATGGACAGAAATTATCCAGGTTATGAACTCTGTGGGTTTTGTGCATTTACTTTTCCTTTGGCTCAAGATTACGTGCAAATATAGTTATTGAGAAATTTGCTGATTTCAGAGTAATTCATAATAGGACTAGCTGGAAAACAGTAGTGGTGGTTTTGCAGAAACTCGCCACTGAAATTTCCCTGGTACAGGTATGTCACTGGAAAAAAAATGATGAAATAGCCTCCTCTAGTGGCAAATGTTTTATTGACCTTTTTTTTGAGTGCTTGGATCATGCTTTTTTCCTTAATGTGGAAAGTAGGCCAGAATGATGTCTGCAAAATAAGTGGTGAGAGCTTTTTTTTTGTCTGATAGATGTTTATGCTTGTACTTCTGGTAAACAGACCAAGCATCTTTTATTAACAAACCTTTTCCTGTGTGATCAGTTCCCCATCAGTTCCCAGCATAGTGCTGGGACAGTGTATTTAATAATGAGAATGGAGGCTTGATGGATGATAGTGGCACATAAGAGCCCATTTAATCTATTCGTGTTTTTCACTCACACTTTCCTAGTAATGTTTGGTGCAGCATCTTGTCTGTGGAGTGGAAATTTGGGACAAAAATACTGAATTTTGTGCTTAGATCAAACTTCTTCAAAGCATTAACTTATGTGGCAAGGATGGAGACTTCCATCTCATTTATACCTGTGCAAATACAGTACAACTTCTGTGTCTTCACATCAGGAATTCCCAGGTATAAACATGATCTGAATCCACTTGCAAAGTGTTTTGGTTTTATTGACATGCGTACAGGGAACTTGAGGCTGACTTTTCAAACAATGCATCCAGCTCACATTCAGGGATGTCTGCTCATCCTTTTCTGTCCAGGGCTTAGGTCAGTATTTTCAGTAGTTTATTTTCGTATGTTATCGCAGGAAAATAAAATAATGATTCCCACTGTTATAAAACATCAGAGGAAATGAAGAGTTAAAATCTGAAGGATTAGACCCAACCCCAAGTTTGTGTCAAATTAAATGACTTTCAACCCATTATTTTCCTCTGGTAAATAGTGAAATCATTATTTTATTAGAGCTAATTTATTTAATTACCATAAATGAAATTACTTTTACAAGCACTGATGTATGTATTGATTTTGGCTGTAAATGTTTGCAGGCTGCTAAGAGAAGAGCTTTCCTTGTGAATTGTGTCTGCACAGAGCATTTGCAAATGGCATGGGTAATGCAGAAACGGAGGAGTCGGAACGGGTCGGTCTTGGCAAGAGGCACTGTCATTTCAAAACCATCTGCTCATTACTGAGCGCTGCAGCCGCTGTGGTTGGGCTGCCTGCCATTTGGCCGGGACAGGGCTTCAGATACTTCACACTCAACTCTGACCTGGACCAGGGTCTTTGGGATTTCCTCGGGTAGAGAGGTAGTTACCACCAGACTCAATTCTTCTGGCTGCTGGAGCCTCAGATGGGGGTGGAGGTGGAATCTCTGCTCATCCCTGATATCTGCCCGGTATTTTCTTGCAGCTGTTTCAATGTGATTTTCAGTGGGGTTTTTCAAAAGCACTTTAGGGAGTTCAATACCTGCATGTCAGGGAAATGTAATGGGGTTTATGCTCCCAATTCTCTTAGGTGCTTTTGCAAACCCCATCACAAACATACGTGCAGCATCCAGCTCTCTTCCCGTAATAGGCAAGCTAGTGAAGGGTTAATCTCAGTTTTTGTCTGTAATGGAAAATAGGGAAAACGCTCCTTTTAGCTTTAAGAATTGCTCTCCAACACCTCGAGTACCACATATGAGTAGGATCATGCTGTTACGAGGGCTTGGATTAGACATTTGCTGTGTTTTCTTTTCCATGTTTGGCGAGTAAGTAAAAACTGTGTTTGAGGTAGAAGTTTGTGATTGAAATTTGCTTTCCAGGTATAATGGATCAGAAGCATGTCATCACACAGGGCTCATGTAAATACACAGGTGGCTATAAGAATACTTGTAGCTCTTTTTTTTTAACGTTTGCTCTGTGTTCGTAGGCATTTGCCCACATTATGCATGTGTCTTTCCTTGGGATATGGTAAGAGCCAAGCAAGGAGCGGTGGCTTTACTCTGAGCTGCTGCAGTCATCCTGCCAAAAGCCTCTGCAAATACAGAGGCCTGCCACTGCCTCCCTGGTGCACGGGGCGAGTGGGCCAGTAACCTAATGTCTATTTGCCTCATTTTCCCCATATATCAGAGATGGAAATGATTCAAGATACCTATCTTGAGTGTGTCAGTGCAAAGGTACTGTGCTCTCTTGGGTGTCTTGGGAATGCTTGGCAAAGCATTCTGTCTGCTGATTAATAGTAACGCTGCTAGGTCCAAGGTAGCCTGAATATCCCTGCACAGTGCCACACTGTGCCAAGTAGACTTGGCCTTTAGGTTTTCCCCAAGGGGCCAACTCCTGGTAGTAAATATTTACTTTCCCACCCGCAGCTGCAAAGTGACGTGACGCAGATACCGGATCGCCCTAGCAGGGCAGCTTCAGTGTCATCCTGTCCCTGTACAGCATGTGGGACAACACAAATAAGGACTGTTGATTTCTCAATGAGAAAATAGGAGTTACTTTTATTATACTTCGTTTTGCAACTTTACTGAAATGTTCTGAATAGAATAACAATAAATATTGTATTCCAGATAAAATACAACAGCTTAAAATGTTTAGGCTAGTACTTATTCTATCCTTCCTGCTTTATTCTCGTGGTTTAACAGTGAGTCGTTGCAAGCTATTTGCAGGCAAGTAACAAAGTGGCTCTTACACTTTTCTGCTTTCAATCTTATGTCTGCCTGTGAGCCCTGCTTTTGCAAATGAGCTTCTGTTGGGCTCAAGAACTTGTAGTAAGTGTTATAAATTGTTGGGACTGTTTCTGAATCTTGGCAGTTTGCAGCTGTTTAGTTTCATATGCTGAAAAATCTGAATTTGTAACTTGCCCTTTCTGTTAAAGCATTAAATGTTTTAATTGCAGAACATTTTTTAAACATACTGCATTGTGTGTGGACATGAACTGCACAGATGTTTGCAACCACAGTGCTGCTCATTGCATTTTGCAGCCTTACAATCAGCACTAAACTCCAGGTGCCTGTTGGAACATGCAGGGTCCTTCCATAAAAATGCTGCTTTCTGCTCCCTGGGACTGTACCACCAGGTGGCAGATGAAGCCAAGGAAAGAAAGCGCTAGTGCTGCACTGACTTCACACAGCTTCCCTTTAGTAATTAGAAACGGAAGCATTCCCAGCATCAGAATATTAAATAGTTTCACTCTTTAAGGGGTTTCTTGTTTATTTTGGATTGCATGGCAGGGTAGTACAGTCAGGTCAAAAAGAGAGAAAGAAGAAAAAAAAAAATGGAATCACAGATACTTCCAGGCAAATATACAAATATATGATATTTTTAATAATCCGAAATACATATAAAATAGGATGAATTGGGTCACTTCGTTTTGGGGCTAAAACTTAAACAGCTGAATGACTCTGTGAAAATGTAATGATCACCAATACAAAAACAGTCTATGCAGAGCAACAGGCTCTAAAACCCCAAATGGGTGTTTTGTCTGGCTGGGCAGCAGTTCAGAGCACCCTCTTCTCCTCATTCCCCCTTCTCCAAGAAGGCAGGAACCTTCTTTTAGTCATCATCTCTATTTCCCTGGCAGGCTTCTGTTGCAGCATCTGTTCAACGTTGCACGATGTTGCTGAGACAGCAGCGCTGCGCTTGCTCGTCTATATTTTGCATTTGAGATTCTTTGGTCATAACAGCAGCAGCAGAACTGGAGGCTGAGCTCTCAGCCTCTTCCTGCCAGACAAACTGGTTGGGGATTTTGTTGTTGGATTCCAGAGAATAAGGTCAAGCCTGATCGGTGTTTTTTTCTGGAGGAGATCAGTTCAAAACTGCAAAGTAGGATTAATTGAAACAGGAATGCCTAATACTTTGCAAGATTATGAATCTGATCCTATGTTGCAGTCATGGGAAGGGGCTATTTTTCTGCCACAGCAGAGCAATAATGTGTGTCATTTCTCTTGTACCCACGCTAGCTTCTTTGGATGTGCTTGGGCCCTTATTTCAGCATGCATCGTTGCTTAGATGCAAACTAGAAAAAGTTTGTCTGTTGTGGAGAACACATACAGAAGGTAGAGCACCATGCTGGTAGCGTGGCTGTGATTTCTGAGAGGAGAGCGCTTGATACAGTCCCTTGCTGCGCTATCCCCATACCAGCCAGCATGGTAACATGGGGCCACAAATCCTACTGAGACCTGCCAAGTCATCTGTTCTGGTCACCTGTAAAGCGAATGGGTGTGGCACATAATACCAGGGGTAAACTGATCAAATTGTGCCTTAAAGGGACTGGGTTTGACTCGCTACTGTCTCTTTTGGAGGGCGAATTTGAGCTTTCCTCCTTGGATGGTTAGAAATGTAAACGCCCTCTCCAAACCATCTTTTCTCATTTCCCTTAGCTGTTTACTCATCGTTCATCCGCTAGTTATAACATGGCAATCTCCAGTGAGTACTTCATGGCAAACGTCAGCTTCATTTTTATTGATACATAAGGAACGAAATGTAAAATAACTGGTTTTTTACAAATTCTACTTGTAGTCCTTTTGCTGGAGGTCCTACACCACACTATAAAGTTGCTTTTTTAAACTGACACCCCACAGAGGTAACTGATACTCTAGTAGAGGTAAGGTGGTCTAGCTGGTCTGAACGCAGGGATCTCAGAGGAGCTGTGTTCCTTTATGCCAGGTCGTTCTAGTCATGTGCTGAGGCACATAATAGACATAAAGTGATCAAAGCAAAGTGGAGATTAGACACGAGCTGTATTTTCCTTTTATTAATTAAAACAAGTTAATATGCAGTGAATAACTAGATGGTAATAAGGATTAGCTGGACACTGGGTATGTTTTCAATATGCAACTTCAATTTTATTGTAAAACCGTAAGAATGATTCTGAATCGCTTAAATGATTTAGGCAATTACAAATAAAAAGCTTGAGGTAGCTGAAGAGGACAGAATACTGAAATTTTAATAAGAACTGTGTAAATTTTAGGGAGTTGTCATTACAAATTCATGTAGGCTTTGGGAAAAGGAGTTAAATGCACTGGTGCTTGTGGAAAGAGAACTACATTTACAAGCAGATTAACCTTGTTTATAATTGCAAGGCAGTGAGCAATGCCACTGCTGGCTTTTGACTGCCTGTCAATAATTGACATGGGTGACCTAAAACCTATCGACTCAAGGTCAGTTGTTTGAAATCAATAGAAGTCAGCAGGCGATTAGAGATGGGCTTCAGTACATTCTTCCACATGGGGTTTTGACTTCTTTTTGTGAAAATGGTGCCATTTCCAAGTGGATAGGTCTCAGAATCAACTTCATTTTTTTGCCCCACTGCAGTTTTCTTGGTGTGGTACTGTTTGTTTCTGGCAGCAATAATTAAGGATGTTTTTAACAGTTCAGCGTATTTGGATATCAGCAATATTCACAGCTTGATTATAAGCAACCGTGGTGTAATAAACAGTGAATATTCTAAAATTGTGCAATTCACAGCATGATTTGTTTCTGCATACTTGTTGTTGTGAATTCCAAATATATAAGCAGTAATGTGTATTAGTAAACATGGAAATATTACTTTGGGAAAATTGTTTATTAGTAGTAAATTGGCGTGCTTCACCTTTAAGGTCTAGATTCAGCAAAACATAAATGCTAAAACATGTTAAAATGCTTCAGTGACTTCAGTTGCTAGATCTCATTTTAGTGCCTAAAGCCCAGCGTCTGGAAGATGTTTACTTGTGTGTGACTTTAAGGGTCTGATCCATAGCACGTCTCATGCATTTGCAAGCGATTGTGTTAGAGGAATCAAGAAGTTACTGCTCCTCAGCTGGAGTTCGGTGATTTTCCTCCTGATACGCAAATCGGTATATGCTCATTGCTGGTCCATTGCACTGCAAAATAAACCAAGCTCACGCACACGTGACTTGGAAACATGTCTTGGAGGGAGTGGTAACTCCTGGTGAAGAGGCAGAGCCTTTTTAAATAGCTCTTCTATATTACTTGTCATTATATGACTCCAAATGACCAAATCACACTTAGAGACAGCACTTGGCTTCAAAATCTGACTCTGCTTCTAAATTGCCTAAATCTCGTTACTTACATAATATGTGAGCATGGGCTTAACTTGCTGTGCTGAAGATGCGTTAAAGAAGGTCTCGGTCTAGTTCAGCAACAGAAAATTCAAATCCAGCCCTTGATTAACACAACTGAAGTATAACTGTAGTCACGTTTTGGACCACGGTGTTTGCAGTACTGTACATCTTCAAAACCAAATCTCAGTGTTTTCTTCACTTGTCAAAATTGCATTAGGAGTAGCTGGTTTGGTTGTACCCCAACTAGAATATCTTCAATATTTTTCACTAAATCCAAATATCAAACAACAAGCTTTTCCGAAATGCAGAGGTAAAGCTCAAAAAGTTCAAAAGGTAATTATTTCAGAATTGTTAGCAAATGTAATTCTTCTTCGTGCTTTTTATACTTGTAACATTTACGGTACATCAATAATGCAGCTTATTTAAAGAAGAAAGAAAGTATGGTACATATTCTACCTCATGAATGTCGTTGAGCTATTCATACTGCAAAATGCCTTACAATAAAGGGTATCAACTAAACCAAGCACCAGGCTCCTACGGCTGGCGTAATGTGCTACAGTATCCTGTTACAGGCATTCTTTGTAATTCTAGGAGGCATGAAATAAAATTTGACACTCAAAAATAATAAGTTTAAGTAAATCATGTAGGAGAAATTCACATTTATGTCCAAGAAATGGTTAGATGTTGCCAGAACAATACAGCCACATTATGAATCTTTAATGATCTCTGAAAGTCATAATGGTCTGTCACTAATGCCCATTAATGATCTCTCTATACCGCGAGTATGGGCTTGATGTTTCTGGCCAGTACCTTAGAGAATACTTTAAATATGCCTTAAACTTTCTCTGATCTACTCCCTGTGTGTCTGCTCCAAATGTAGACTGCAATTGTCTGGGTAGGAGCAGCTTGTAAGGCAGCATGGCTTTGGGGTTAAGAAAGTCTTATTCAGGTAAGATGTATTTAAGCAATATTTTAACAGGAAAAAACTAGAAAGTATTTCCTGGCAACTAATCCTCTGTAGCGATGATAAACTATATAAAGAAATTAAAGCTTAATATTTATTAATATTAAGAATGTGGTCGTTCTTTGACTTCATGAATTTTCTTTGATAACTCTAAAAATACACTATTTAAGAAGGAAAAGGAAAGTGTTATTGTTAATTCCTCCTGATTGGAACTGTAAATATACTGAATATGCTGCTGAACTGTCAAATGTGTCCTGTTTGAATATGTTTCAAATGTCGCACAGGTTGATTTTATGACCTTTTAAACATCCGTACCACATATTTAGTTAATTTTGTACCCAAGCTTTTTGTCAGGTAGAAAGCTTGCTTTAAAGACAAAAACCCAGTGATTCCAGTTCCATTCTAATTGCCTTTCATGAGAGTACTGTGCCGAGCAGTAACTGAAGACAATCTTGTTACGGTGTTAATAACTTGAAAACCTTTCTAATACAAAAACATCAGCATTTCTCTATTCTTTTGCAAATGTTTTAGCTACATGCTTATGATGGTGTAATCTAATTTTCTTTAATAATGAAAAAGTGTGTTTTCTGCATTTGGTATGTGAAATGATCAGATTACTGTAAGAACCAACGCCCTACAGCTAGAAGAGAAAAACAAATTCCGAGAGTCCTTTCTCGGAAAATGCCCCAATATCAAGCAATAGTCTGATAGGCGGTGTGTACAGGGGGTTAGATATTAACTGTGAGGGTTAGATATTAACTGCCTGGGAGGGATATCATTCTTTATTAGAAATAACGCCAGATGATTAGGAAACAACTTTTATGACATTGCACGCGGCATCCATGTCTTTTTTTTTTTTTCCTCTTCGAAATACATAAAGTAAATCTAAGTATAGTAAAGTGTAGAAGCAGTCTGCAGTGTTTTGGCAGGTTAAAAATGCATTTACGAAATATAACCACTTAAGATGTAATCCAGGCTATTAACTACGAAATGCCTTGCTCTTTGGCAAAAGCGGTAAGTTTTTACAGCGCGGTAGCGGTAACGACGAAGTGGGTCTGAAACCGTCAGAAGATTTTGCTGTAGGTTAGCTGTTGGGGAGGACGTCGCCTAACCAAGATACTAAAGAAACGCTGGCGGTCCGTTATAGACCTCGACGTTTGGTTGTCAGCTTGGTGTCAAGGGCCGGGGCCTGCTTCCGCGGTGCCGGCAGGCGTGCGGGGGGCTGGAGCGGGGCAG
>NW_008795555.1:897770-1001563 GCF_000699145.1 Aptenodytes forsteri
GGGTGCTGCCGGGGGCGAGAGGGGCGCCGCCGAGCTCCGGGTGCGTGTAAAGCCACAGCGTTCGATGCGGAACCCCGGCGGCTCTCCCCGCTTGCCTCGACCCCGCGCTTTCGAGTTCGCCGTTAATTACGGCCGGAGGCACCGCGTACGGTTGTTGTAATCAAGTGTCACCAGTGACCGAAACAAAACTGGAAGAGAAAGTGAATGACCTTGCTGGGGCAGTTACAGGAACTAACTCTAGGTTAGTAACCTCTTGTTTCTGGTTTTAGCGGTAATTTTAGACGTTTGGGTTTTCGACTGAAAGTACTGGAAGCCTGTCCCATTTGTTCGGTTTGTAACTGTTTACAAATTAACGTTCTACAGCATGCTTCCTGTACAGCAGACTCTAAATCTTGCCAAAAGCCTCCTGAAAAGACTTTACATCAGAACTTTTTAAGTAGGCTAAAATTTATGGCAATAGTGGTTTAAAAATATAGTTACCGAGTAAGACATTTCATATATTACAGAGCTGGGAAAAAAAGAAAGGGCTGAGGGAGGCAGAAGTTTCTCCCAGCATTAACAGCTCTATTCTGATTCCCTGATGTTCATGCATCTCGGCGTTGTTGAAACATCTTAGGTTTGCTCATATTTGCAAGTCAGGAAAGGCAGAAAAAAAAGCCTGTATTTAAGTGTCCGTATTATGAATGTAGAACCCGTATTTGCAGAGGTTTGAGCCATCCAATCCCAGTTAGAGTCCAGAGGAAATACAGATACCAGCAACCTCTGGGAGCCATATCTCTTGCTCCAGTCGTATGAGGGGACCTGCCTGGGAATCCCCGCAGGCCTCACAGAGCGCTGCAGAATTTCATGATTTCTGTGTGGCTACATGTTTTACCTGTGCAGCTGCACATATAGGCGCCATTTTACAGTTAGACTCTTTAACCTCTTGTAACTGCCCCATATAGGATACAAGAAAATGCAAGGAGGTCTGCCTTCATTGCGGTTACATGGAATGGGCTGAGTGGAATTGATTGAATGACAGCATTGAAAGATCAGCCAAGATAACTTCTTACAAACCAGCAGGCTTAGTTCTGTGCCTTAGGATCTACTTCTGCTCTTTGTCCTTTCTTTCCCAGCAAAAGCTCCCAGGCCTTGGAATGTTGTGTTGTAGATGAAGCTAAACTAAGTTTGATTGTTTGTAAACAAGATTAATTTGACCTCAACTGAAGGATAAGGACGTCGAGATACTGATGGGTTTTGTGGCTACTGCTCATTAGAAGCATGTTGTTATTTTTAATGAAAGGGGGAAAGAAGATCCTGGCAGGAAGAGATGGAAAATGAGCATGATAAACAAAGAGGGTTGAAAAATCCTGATGATATATCATCATCTGCTAAATATGGTGTGACTCTGCTGTGAGTTTAGCTCAGCATGATTTAGCAGTATGACTGGGGAGTTGCGAAGGCCATACGTATGGACTGGGAATTTAATTAAAATCATGGTATTATATTTGTGTCTACTTCTGCAGCTTAATCTGCTAGTTTCATGGTGGTTTTAGTTAGAAATGCAGCTACAAGTTGGACAGTTATCCAGTCTCTGTACAAGCAAATGTGTCCCTATTGTAGTTCAGCTGGACTTAAGCGAGGAATAATAGTGCTCAGCTCGGGCAGCTTCATATCTGTTTCTCTGATTTCTGAACATTGTTTCTCTGCGTAGAAACAAAACCTTTCTGTGCTTTCTGATGAGGTCCGAGTCCCCAGAAATGTACCCAGCCGCCTAATACGATTATTGGGAGCAGTAGCAGATGTTCTGCTATTAGCCGCCTCCTCTGAATTGACTTCTCTGAATTTCTTCTAATTTGCTTATGTAGAATTTGCATACACAATTTTTCTAGTCTCCAGACCTATTTAAATCCAATACAGCAAATGCCGGCTTGTGATTCTCGTTCCTGTTTTGCTAGCCAATGTTACTTGTGAGTGTTGCTTGCAAAAAGAGTGCATCTAACTTATGCTAATGAATTCCCCTCTGTTTACTTATGATATGTTGTATGTTTCACCTCAAAATCCCTGTGTGATTTATAGATGTCATCTTTGCGCTGCTCTTGCCAGCAGCAGCTCCTGCTAAGCCTGGAGTTGCCATGAGGCCAGTTGCTGGAAGGTATGTGTGTGTGGGGGGAAGTGCAACTGTGCGACTACTTGGGCTGTTTCTATATTCACACGTATTACTGAGCACTGCCAGAACCGAGACACTGAGTTACATGGACCTCCATTAAGTGATTACTTAGTTTTGATGGTGGTAAATATTTATTTATTATAAAGATGCATTATGTAGATTACAGTCTGAATCACCCTGCAACGATAGTTCAGCAAGGCAGAGGTAGTGTTTTTCTTCATGCAACTGTGAAAATAATGGTGCTTTTTTGGATGGGAACGAATTGCCATCTGGAGGTGCCTTTCTCTCTTCTTTCCGGGTTGTACAGCCCAGGTATTTGGTCAGATGAGCTTAGACAAACCTAACTGTTACATCACTGAACTTAGGTCAGATACATCTTGTTACATCACTATTAATATCACGATTATTACATGGTGAACTGAGACAGAATGCAGAAGTTCGGGCTCATGGCCCTTTTCCTAATCCTCAAGGATATACCTTCCTTCTGGTTACTGAAACTGAGACCAGCATTTCTGCTGAGGTAAACTGCTTCCAGTTCCATGGCAGAGAGTGGAGCAAGGCCCCACTTGCACATGTGCAGAAGCAGCAACCCAGTGCAGGGTCTAACTCCAGCTCCTGGAGAGCCCTGCCTCCATCCAAGACATGGCACTTTTTGCTCAAAGTCCCCTTCATTTGTGACCAGCTCCATTCACATTCTCATTTGTCCTGTGTGAACTTGGTGCCATGATCTCAGCAGTCAGGAAAGTCACAGAGAACCATTGCCAGGCTCTTCTGATCCCAGGCCAGGTAATTTGGTTTCATTATTAGAAGACAGATGGGTCTTACATCCTTAACACGGCAACGGGAAGCAGCAAGCTTGGCATTCATCACATGATCGCAGCGAACTGGGCTCTCTAGTTATGTGGAGTCAAGCAATGGGGCAGAACTTGGCTTCTGAGCAAAGCAAGGGCCATGGCTGTGAGAAGCTGGTAGAAATGCTTGGGTGCAGGTGGGAGGAGGAGAACTCTCAGAGGCTCCAACTCAGTGGAGACCCAGGGAGTCTGTTTTTGTCAAGCTCTTGACAGAGGATGAACCATCAGATCTATGAAAAGATGGAAACAGATCCATTTGAGTAATGTGACAATCTCTAGGAAACTTGCTTTGGGTCTGCGAAGGACTATTTACAGTGTTTTGTCATGTGTAAAGTGGCCTCATGTTAAGTTTGACAGTGGCATATAACCCACGCTTCTCATGTGTCCCATGCTGAGATGTAAATATTTCAGGGATGATATGCTGTCATTTACCTTGATGTTTCCGAGAGTCATCGTGCTGCGAGGTGAATGAACAGATACTTCTGTGCATACTGATGTGGGAGGCTCTGGAGTATTTTTTGCTATGGCTTTGTGGTGGGCAGAGAGAAGTTGGTCGGTCACTGCTGCAAGTTCCTGTCTCAGGTTGGGGCCCCCAAGACACCGGAATAACGTGTTCCCAATTTGGGAGCCTGCAGAGCTGTGGGAGCTGATCTCTTCTGTTTGTTCTGTGACCTTTCCCAGCTGATTGGCACTGATCTTTTATGCACCGGATAGAAGCTCTTTTGTGGTTGACATTTTGGGATGACTGAATATGGATTAACCTAGGCAAAAATATTTCCATTTTTCTACCTTCAAACAATGCCCTCCTTTTCCAAAAATGCCTGCTCCATCAGGGGACACGGTCAGATCAAATCCAGTTTTGACTGAGACGGTGCTGTAGAGGAATCAGAATTCACAGCTGGCAAAGGGCAGAACTGGGATTTCTCTCATTAGTATTTTCTCTGAGACTCTGAGAGGAAACTGGTGTTCTTTATGTGAGATCTCATGGCCATCCTGAGCATTTAGCAGGGTATGTCAGTCATGAAGAGGAGGCCCAAATTCTTGTCAGAGTCGGTGAACCTTGTCCTAGCAGACGTGTGCAGATCTGATAAGAGAACAGGATTAGGATATGAGAACCTTTTGTAATGCGCATGTAATCAGGCGCATAATTATTTTTTAAATATCTTAGTAGTCTTGGTGAGATGACTCAGATGTTGAAGACAGAGACGTGTTTCTCTGCTTTGCTGGATGGGGGCCAGTTTCGGCACATCCAGGCCTGTGCACCAGTTGTACTGGGCTCTCTTCTGGTGTTGGGATTCATGATTCTCTGCTCTGAGAAGACAAAAATCAACCGGCTGCCTAATCCCTTGAACTATTGAATTGACTGTGCTTCCACACAAACGAGTGAGCTCTTAGGTAAAGTGCGTCCAAGTAACGTGTCTACACTGGTGTCACTGGAATTTATTTTGATTTTTTTCCTGTTACTGAGCAGGGCTGCACAGTGCACTTTTGCACAGAACCATGGCACAGACACACACAGGAACGTCCATGTCACTATTTACAAGTGCCTTTACGGTCTCGGCATAAAAATACTTCTGTTTACAGCAGTGCAGCTCGTCTGAAGGTCTGCAGCTGGTTAGTGAAGCTGATCTTTACTATTACGGTTAATTTTAAGGTAGCCCAGTTGGTCTGTTGACTAAAATATCCTCATATTTGAGCTCTTGGTCTGGAGCTGCCTGACGGCCCAGCTCTTCCACTGATACCTTTTTCCACCTTGCACTCAGAAATAAACCTCTAGCTGACTCTTAATTTGGCTCATCTCTAGGGTAAAACTAGGTTTTCAGGGGTAGCGAACTGGCCGGCAAACCGTGCTCATCCCCCGAGCAGAGAGCACCCAGACACTCGCCGTTCTGCAGCGCTTGTGTCCAGCCGCGGAGCTGGCTGCAGAGGAAAGGCTGAGTCATTTCCACGGGATGTTTCACAGAGGAGCTAAGTGATGCGGGCTTAGGTCTGAACAGCTCTGTTTCCTGGTGAATAGTAATTCTGTTTACTTAGAAGAGGAAAAAATCACTGGGGGCCTCAGTGCTGCTGTGTCATACCGACTGGATGAAGTCTTGTTTATCTCAACGTGAAAAGAGAGAGAAGCGATTCTGGTGGCACTTTTCAGAAAATGATTCTCTACTTTGGGGGAGCGTAGGCAGTGGAAATAGTCCATAGATTTGACTCCTGAAGCTTTTTTATTCTGCTTGTTCTGTAACAGCAGTAGCATGTTACCCTAGCAAGAACTAAAGAACCTCAAGAGGGACTCCCGACATCCCACGCCCAGGTGAAATTTTGTTGTCACACCAAAACAGCTTCAGTCTTGTAAATGTAGAGGGGTGGTTTGGGGTTTATGCTGGGCTGAGTGAGGTCTGGAGCTGGCTTGTGATTTTTCTTATGGTCTTGATTTTCATGCAGCGTTTGTTTTGCCCAGCATCTGTGAGGTCTGGCTGGCTTGTGATTTTTCTTATGGTCTTGATTTTCATGCAGCGTTTGTTTTGCCCAGCATCTGCCTGTTTATATAGGACCTACTATAAATCTTTTGGTACTTGTTTATAGGGGAAGAGGAAATAACTGAACATGCTGTTTAGTCTGAGGATGGGATATTTTGACCCAAGGTGCTGGCAGGAAGTTCCTGCTTTACGGCAGCATGTCATGAGAATCGTTAATGCTTCTACAGGGCACAGAGGAGATCGCGTCCCTCGGCGAGTCACACGTTGGGATCATGTGCCAATCACCGGTGCACTTGAACAGGCAGCTGGAGAGTGCCGTCTCTCCTCTACCTGTTCCCTTCTCCGACAGCAATGCCGCACTGATACGCCGCTCTGCACTCGGTCACATCTGTTGACATTCATGTGCCCAAATAGCTTAGGCGATCAGCAGTGGGGGAAAGGAGTTCCTCTGCTCGCAGGCTGCAGCTGGCACCGGGCATGCTGCAAAGCCGCCGCGGCTTGTCAAAACTTGCAGCTTGGTTCATGATGGCGCAGTCTGGAGCTGGCTTGTGATTTTTCTTATGGGCTCGATTTTTGTGACGCGTTTGTTTTGCCGAGCATCTACCTGTTTATATAGGACCTATTATAAATCTTTTGCGCTCGGGATCAGTTCAAACTCATGGGAAACAGCAGTGGTCTGGGACCTGCCACAGTGCAAATGGTTCAAGGAGGATGGAGCAAAACCCAAAAGTTTTGTGCTTTCCTCTAATTTCGTGAAACAGCCAACAGTGCTTGCCTGCAGTTGGGCCAATGATGGGGGTTTGATGCCTTTTCTTGCAGGAGCCAGGGGTCGTGGTACCAAATTGCAGGCTTTACTTTTGCTCTATCCAGGCAACTTCTGGAGGTTCAAGTACATTTTAATGATCAGAATCATGGAAATAATCATAAGCATAAACTCAACAGATGACTGGGAGGAAAAAATATAAATCAAAAGCGGATGAGATCTTTGTCTACTTCAAAACAGTGGAATTGTTGCTGGGTCAGATCCCAGTTCCATGTAGCTCATGGCCCTGTCTCTGACAGTAACTGTGTACAGGTCTGTCCCATGCTGATTTCTTAAGAGATGCTTAATTCTTGATTGAAATGGGGCTGGCAATTTACTCCTTAGCTTTAAGTGCCCCGTTACAATAATCACACACAAAGAAAGAGGACATGTGTTCAAGGAGTGTCTGGCTGTCTTCTACATTCAAAAAGTCACTTGGAATGATACTTTATTTTATTTTATTTTATTTTACTTTACCTTTTTAGCATGGTGGGGAGTGAACAGCTCTTGCTGTTCAAAGAAAATAGAGCTGTTCCTTGAGATTTTTATGTCTGTAACACTGAAGTAGTCCAAAGACTGGTCTTGTACCAAAGGCATTTTCCCAACAAGATCTTCATTTTCATGTGCCATTTATAGTAAATGAAGACGTGTTTGTAGGAGTACCGATAGATGGAGAGGTTGATCATGCAAAAAAACTGGAGGACTGTTTTTTGAAACTTAAATCTGATTATGCATATATGCTATTTTTATTCCTCTCTTTAGTTATCTGTCAAGGAACATTTGTGCAAATGAATTTTCTTTATGGATTTTAAGCATGCAAGCTGGAATGCTGGCAGAAAGATATCCTAAGTACTGCTTTTATACACTGCTTTTCCCCAGGATTTTCAAGGTTAGCCGAATTCTGAGTTCTGGTTAGTCATTGTGAAAATGAAATGTCATCTGACCTATAGGACAGATCACAATGAGGCAGCTTCACTTTGATCTGAAAATCAAAAGCTGCTTTCCAAACTGAGAATATTTATGAAGTAATGGGTGAGTCTCAGGAAAAACAAGTCTCGCTTGTAACTGTACTAGAAGTGGAAAGATGGCAAAATTCATAGTATGTTACGGGTGAGTTGAGTAGGATAGTAATGGGCGAGTCTCAGGAAAAACAAGTCTCACTTGTAACTGTACTAGAAGTGGAAAGATGGCAAAATTCATAGTACGTTACGGGTGAGTTGAGTAGGATGAGTTATTACTAATAATATCCAACTGGCTGTCTCTTGGGTTGGATTTCACATGTCTTATGTGGACTGGCAGATGAGGGTAGTGGTGGAACTTGTGAATTACAGTTATTTTTACCCTGCCGTTTAACCCAAATAAGAAATTAGGAGTATTTATTTAATATGAATATGTGGATGCCATAAAGTGCCTCATAAACAAAGGTGAGTGAGTGTGTGTATACACCTATACATGTATACATATACTTCTTGCAGAAAAGAGGTATTGTGGATGGGTATGTAGGGCTGCCAAATTCAATATACCACGTCAGCTGTCGAGGTCTCAGGCTGTGATGGCACATGTACTTTCAGTCAGACATCGTCTTAGAACTTGTGCGTTATGGGCATTTCTGTTATTAAGGCCTGGCCATGCAACGTGTTTTATTGGGGCAGGAATTCCCCATTGGAGGAAACAGATTTGGACCTGTTGTGAGCTGTTTCTAGTCCAGGGAAGGACTGTAACGTTTGCAGAGGTACAGCGAACTGCTTTTGAATCGAGCTCTTTGAAGTGAAGATACTGGGTGGCATGGTTTCCCCTGTGCTTGCCTGGGACCACAGGGTGCAACCCCGGGGAGGGAGGGGAGGACTGGGTGGCTTTGCCGAGGGTGTGTGGAGGAGAGGAAGAAGGGCAGGTATCCTGAGAAGCCTGGCTGAGTCTGAAAGCGCATCAGAAATCCAGTGCTGTCACCCCACCCCACCTTCATCGGTTCTGTCTCGATAGCCCCAGGGGAGCCCTGGGGCTGGCCCAGGGCACGCAGGACACAGCTCCCGGGCTTGGCTGGCTGAAGCCCATTGCCATTGCGGTCCCCACTGAGCTCAGCTCCTGCGAGGAACCAGCACACAGCCTCCCCCCTCCTGCTCATGGGACATCCCACCCTGCCTCAGCGCCTGCAAGTGACTGCGAATCCCCTCTGCCTCGGGGATAAATTCTTTCAATAGTTGTTTGCCTTCAGGGTTGCAAATCTCTGTTTTGTTCCTAGCCTGAATTGGCTTTATTTTAGGCTCCAGCTGTTGAAAGCATGCTGAAGAGCAGGGGGTGGTTTGCAAAGGGACCCCCAGGACCTCCTGTTTCCTATGTCCTGGGGCATGGATGTGTGCAGGGTTCAGCGTCCGCTGTGCAGGGCATTAACCACAGTGCGGTGCCAGGCTCTGACACTAGGCTCTGCTCCCAGCATCGTGGCACCGCTGCTTCTCCCTGCCCTGGTACCCCTGCAGCCTGGCCCCCACTTAGCCAGGGGTGAATAAACCCAGCTGGCATGAGATCCTGGCCTCGAGGGACACAGAGGCACTGGGGGGGGACAAAGGGAAGAGGGTGAACATGGCAATGACAAGGAAATTGCTCTCTCTGGGGTTTATCTAGTCTCTGCTAGAAAACTGGAGCTGAGAGCAGGTGGGGGGGGGGGAAGGAAAGGCAAGAGAGGCAAAAAGCCTCCACTAAATCAGTGAGGCAGAGAGGGGGCCATCCTGTAAGGATGAGGGAAAGGCAGGGGAGAGCTATGGCTGGAGCTCCCCTGCCTGCCCCCCTGCCTGCCTCCCTCCACCTTCCTGCTGCCGGCCAGGTGTCCTCACTCCCCTGCCGAAAACCTGGTGCCAGCTATTTGCTCATCGCAGTCACGTTTGTTTGGGTGTCTGCGGCTCCCCGGGAGGCGGCTCTGTCAAAAGCAGGTACCCACAGCCCGTGGGGACGGCAAGGGTGGGCAGCTGGGGTGCACCAGCTCCTGCTGCCCACCCTGAGCCCCTGCCTCCTCACTGCCTGCACCCCGGGGGCCCCTCCGCAACTCTCCACACAAAGGGCCACCGGGCAGGTCTCCCGCTTGCTGCCTTGCCCGGGAGAGGAAGAGGAGGAGGAGGAGGGGAGGGTGGTGATAAGGGGCTTGCTGCGTCGCCTCGTTTCTGTATCCAGCGCACAGCTCGTGGGGTGTGTGCGAGTGCGTGCATCCACTGCCTGAGGACTACTGCTGCTGCAGTCTCGGCGCTGAGCTGCCGGCGACCAGGCGTTAGGGGAGCTCTGGCTGTTTACCGTCTGGTGGCAAGTGTTGCAATGCAAAAGCTGAACGCGTCTGTGGAGGAGAGGCTGCGCTGGCAGCAGCACCTGTAAGGAGCGGAGGGGAAGAGGCTTCCCGAGGCATTCGGCAGCAGGCAGCCGAGGCTCCAGGCATCGGCACCTCCTCCCAGTGTCTCCATCACCGCTTGCTTTGGATCTCTTCGTAAGGGAGAAGAGGAAAAGGGATCCAGAAAACCCCTGCAACAGGACAGCCCCTGCTGGAGTCTAACAGGTGTTTGCTGGGATTTGAATGGGGAGGGGAACGGGTGGGGAGAAAAGTTAACTGGAGAAATTGGGGCTAGGAGAGATGCAATGATCTTGCACCAAGTGGATGTGCCATGCCTGCATGTGAATAGCACGTCTGGAGAAGCTCAGCAGGCTGTCTTCCAAGTGATCTGCTCAATCTCCGTAGAAACGCTCACCTCTGCCTGCAAACTTTCTCCTGCTAGAAGTTGGGAGGAATAAAAAAAGCATCAGAAAATCAAAAGGGGAAGATCTCAGCGGACAAAAACGCTTGAGCTAAACTGTTGCATCCCGACCCAGGGCTCTGGTGCAAGCATCCCACCGGTGTCTCCTGGGCTCCCAAGCCGATTGGTGGTGGGTGGTGTTGGCCAAGGCGCCCGGCAGTGTCCCCGACATTGGGGACGGGCCGAGCAGCATGCTGGCTGCGGCGCCCGCGGCCAGCGAGCAAACCCCGTGTGCCTGACCTGTCGGTGCTGCCGGGGCGGGGGCGGCCATGGCTGCAGCCATCGCCAGCTCCCTGATCCGCCAGAAGAGACAAGCCAGGGAGCGGGAGAAGTCCAATGCCTGTAAGTGTGTCAACAGCCCCAGCAAGAGCAAGGGAAGCTGCGACAAGAACAAGTTGAATGTGTTTTCCAGGGTCAAACTCTTTGGCTCCAAGAAAAGGCGAAGAAGGCGACCAGGTTGGCAAGGGTTATGTGTTTGGGGGGTTGCTTTGTTTAATTTAATGCAAACGGATGTGTATCAGGCGTGGGGAAAGGGGGACCGGTGCCTCAGGGCTGGTAAAAATGAACGTGCAGGTATTGCCCTTCCTGGCTTGTATGATCTGATAGACATGGGTACCCCATGCCAGTCCGTTCCCCTTTCATGTTCATCTGGTTTATTTGGATAACGCACACCATTGCTATCTGCCTCACTTACCTGCATGCTCCCGTGTACCGGTAATTCAGCAGCCTGTCTTACACATACACATATACAAACACGTGTGATTTATTTGTGGGGGAGATGTTTGCAGGGGAAGTTCCCACACATACACCTCCTTCAGTTGTATGTTAAATAACTTAGCGGTCTAGAGATCTGTTTGTGTCTCCCTGCTTCGCAGAATGCCTGTGCCGTGCTTTATTTGCTGATTGCAGACAAGGCTTTTTGCTTTCACTGGCACCTTCCAGAGTTTTGCTTCGGCGCCCTGTTCCTTTCTAGGAATCTCATACATGCAGCTGCCCTGCAGACGTGATGCTCTCTGTGTCAGAGGTGCAAAAGATTAGGCATGAAGACTCAGTCCCTGCTCCGAGTGGTTTTTTTGTACATGGGAGGAGCAAAACCCTCTGGTAATGTTGCTATCGCTTTGCTGTGCTGAAACATTGATGCCATTCGCCACTTAACCTGTCTGCCTTTCTCAGCAGCCACAGAAGAGGTGCCTGCTCGCAATTTGCAAACAGCTTTGGGATGTATTATGGCTAAAAAGCCAAAGTGGGGGTTGGATTAATTTCTTGTCAGAAAAGTTGGTCGATAAGAACTGTGCATCCGTCAGTACCCTTATTAAAGGTTGCTAATAGGAAGTAATACACTTATGCAAACTATTGTAAGCTTTTGCCTTCAGCTCCTACTCAAATGAAGTACAGTAGCAGAGCTCCCTAATGTCTTTGATTACAAACACAAGGAGTCTTATCCAGACACTGGCTGTTGGAAATGACACATCGTATCTTCGCAGTATGTTTATCTCTGAATTAAGTAAGTTGTTGTGGAGCGAGCTGCGGAGATGCATCACCTCCTGACAAGCATAATTGTGTGAGATGACTACAATGCAGATGTCATTGGGATTCAGTGGAAGTAGACCTTTTTTGCAATTGCAAACACAAGGAGTCTTATCCAGACATTGGCTGTTGGAAATGACACATCGTATCTTCGCAGTATGTTTATCTCTGAATTAAGTAAGTTGTTGTGGAGCGAGCTGCGGAGATGCATCACCTCCTGACAAGCATAATTGTGTGAGATGACTACAATGCAGATGTCATTGGGATTCAGTGGAAGTAGACCTTTTTTGCAATTGCTCCCGGTGCATTACCTAGATATCTTAAATGACAGACTTGACAGCAGCTCCTGTTGCTGTTTACTTCTTGGTCTAGAATGATCTGAAACTGTATGAGATATCTCGCTTTCTGACTGTGAATCTGAGAATGGTTATGAAGAAAAGAAATCTATCCAAACTATGCGTTGTTTTGATCTTTCTTCTTCTAGCTGATGAGGTAATTACCTCAACCCTTATGGTAATATTTATTTTGCAGTTCCACACATTGCTGGATTTCAGGGTTCCCCCCTCCATTTTCCATATGTTCATCGAGTAGTTTATCACTTTGGATGCTCTGTACTCTTTGGAGCAGCGAGGAATGGGGGTTTGTTTATTAGAGCTGCAGCAGTTCCTGTGCTAAACATTTGCTGCTATATATTTAGGCTCTCAACTGTCACTATGGCTCTTATTAGCGCTATCGTAGTAGTCCTCTTTTTCCTCTCCATTTAAGAACTCACACCTTTTTAAAAGGTGGAATACGCTCTTTGCCAGCTCATTTCTAATCTTAAATGAGATAGGGCTGAGCTCCTGAGGCCAAGCAGCACGCTGTCGGAATTTGTATTCGCTGGAAGCAGGTTTTACTGTGCTGCCTACATTGCAATCAAAAGTGGCATTTAATCATTTTGGTAATTGATTTCAGAGACAAATTTGATCTCAACCTAAATGAAAAGTGTTGCAAAGCTGGTTGCCCTGCTTTTGTTTTGGGTCTTTTTCACATCTCAGCCTTGAGAAGAAACCTGGAGATTTGTTTTTAGCATCCTGCTCGCTTGGAACAGCACATCAGGATTTCCCACATTAATCTCACTATTGTTTTTTTACAGAGCCTCAGCTTAAAGGTATAGTAACAAAGCTATACAGCAGGCAAGGATACCACTTGCAGTTGCAAGCAGATGGAACAATTGATGGAACAAAAGAGGAGGACAGTAGTTATAGTAAGTGACATGAGAATAAATGGTGTGTTTGTGACTTGTGGTGTCTCATTCTTCCATATAGGTCCGTTCAAAATTGTTGTCCTGGGATGACTGAGTGAGTGGAAGCGGTATTAACACTGTGCTCACAGCGCAGAAGTGTTTCAGACTTACTGGGTCTGAGAGAAGTGCAAATAAAAATCACTTATAGAAATAATGAACTAGGGGAGGTAATGATGACACATATGACAAACAAAGCAAATGTTATCTCCATGGTAATCTAGAGAAGTTCATTGCTGTCCTTTGGATTTTATGAGATATTTTTTTTTTCCGACAGGGAAAATTTGCTCGCCTACTCAGAGTGCCTGAAATAGAATAACGCTATCTCCACTCTTAAACAGGGGCTCATTCAAACAGAGCTGTGTTATTTCACACAATGAGAGTTCATCATCATTTTAAAGTTCACATTTCCCTATTATTATTATTTTTTACCCCTTCTAAACTTGATTATGCCTTCAGCTTTCAACCAGATTTCCCTCAGCTTTTCTGTGAAAAAGCTTTGGATGCTTTTGGTTTGTTGGGTTTTTTTTTTTTTTTTTTTTTTAACAACTTTGAGAATTAATAGAAAACAGGAAAAGATGACTAGAGCATAGATTTGGTGTGTGTGAATAAAATATTTAAGTGTTTTGCATAGTGGTACTGTTTAGCTTAAACTACGTTTCTGTTCTGAAAGAAGGAGTTAGGAGGAGCAAGGAGTTTGGGAAGGTATTTCAGGCCACCTAGACAACAAACCAGAAAATCAACAGGCAGACCTTCCTTTTTAATTATTAAAAAGCACTGATTTAAGTGCCATCCTTTTCATATGAAAAGCATTTGCAGGTGAAACATCGTTTCATTTTACAGGGCACTTGACTATGGCACAGTAAGCACTAGATGCAATAGGAAGTATCCGATCTTATTCGTCCGATCACTTGCTCCCACACTTTTCCTGCACCCTCTTTAATCCTTTTTGCATCCCTGTATTAACTTCTGAGTGACGGGAGGGAACCAGTTAGGCTGCTGGAGGAGGTCTCCTCTGCAGCCACGGAAGGTGCTGGCCTTGGGGCAGAGCACAAGCGTAGGATCTGTAGGGTAACCCGAGGTCTGGCTCCGGGTCCCGTCCTCACCCGCGGGGAAGGCAGCACAAAGACCAGATCAGTGCAGTGCTGAGCGGCTGCTGCCATCTTACTGAGTTCTCCTCAGTGCAGCCACAAAATCTACTCTAAGAATGATCCTTATAGACCTTAAACATTGCTTTATTTTCAAGTGAATGATCTAATATTTAGGATTTAAAAAGTCAGTACAGTTCGTTTAGGATTTCAGGGTAATTCTGTTAATTATCTTAAAAAAAGAAGAAATAGGCAAACCTTACTTTTTAAATCAAGGCATGATATTATTATAAACTTTTAATGTAGCAGAGCAAATACCTGAAATTCCATCTTTTTTTTTAAGTGATCATTTCATTCAAATACTTTGCTTGCAGTTCCTCTAATAGGGATTCTGAGATTCAAAAGATAAAATTGATGGGAACCTGTCCTTTTGACATTCATACAAGTGTGTCTGTTTCTAAGATATCTTCATTTTCACTGTGTCCTTAAATTTACCATAACCTGACAGATTACAAAGCAAATTGTAAAAACTCCTTGTTGCTGGATACCAGCCTTCCAAAATGCTGAACACTTAAATATAATGAAAGCATCCCAGAAATGGTTGCAGCTGGGCTGCAGTATCTAAGTGTTCAGAACAGAGGAGGCATTTATTATAAAAAAAACATGCTTTTGTATATATTCCTCTTTTATGTAAGTGTGTGGACCTGAATGTCCAGCAGTCCTGAATTTATTTTAATTGCAATATTTTTAATGGAGCTAGGAAGACAGACTGATTTATGCTGTGGATCAGAGTCCGCTTAAGGGGCTTCCCCCAAAGGCTTGCTCATGTGAATATTAAGTGGATCAGGCCCTCTAAAATCCTTTCTTCCAATGTCTGCAGAGACATCTCTCATTTAGCCCATATTCCTGCACTGCAGGGAAGCCACAGGACTTGTTGCCCCCTCCAAATGTGGGGGCACTCCTTCTCCAGTCCATTCTCTCCTCCTTTGCACCCCTTGAGGGATATCATTCCTGTTCCCTTTTGTCACCTTCACTGAACATGTGCTCTTGAGACCATTTGCTTTGTATTCACTGTGATAATAAAAACTCCCCTTAACAATAAGGGGAACATCCTCAAATGCAGCTGTGGCCAGTAAAGCGGTTGCACAGGGCTAGGACTCTGAAACTGCATTTTTTTAGAGGAAATGATAGCCATAGTCCACCTGGTCTCCAGACACAGCATTGGTCAGCCTTGTTTAAATTTCAGATTTTTTTCTTCCCTTTTTATGGTAGGGATGAGGAGAGCTTGTGGTCCCCGATAGCCAGCTGCTGTTCTGTGCTCCTGACAGCATCCTGGGGCCAGAAGTCCACCTTCTCCATCGTTTGCTACCTAGAGCTGGGTGGGAAGTTTGCCTGAAGATCCCCTTCGGCTCCTGACTTGGGAGCAATTATTTCAAGCTCTGCAGACCCACTGCTGCATACAGGGTTCACAAAAACAAGGTTGCATCCGCAATTGCAGGGAGTTTAAAAGAAAGCTGAGATTTTGGAGCACAATTTAGGCAGGAAGTGAAACATGGATTTGAGGAGCCGTAGCACTCACCAGACCTCGGTTTTAGCCAAGAGTCCATGTAATTTGAGGAGGTGCCTAATGGAAAGGACTTCCTGGCTGCAAAACAGATTTTGCTTCATTAAATACGTAAATTGGGCAAGGTTTTAAATCAAGGCAGAATTTATTCCCCAATTTTGGCAAGACAAGAAGATTTGAGGACTGATAAAATAAGGAAATATAGGAAACAATATCCTGCAGAAATCGTACGAAGGTCCAGGTGGCCAAGCGAAGGATGGCACAGACCTCACAGTAAGGTATACATTCATAAATCCAACTATAGCCCGCTGCTTCTTATTTTGCAGCTCTAATTCTCTGTCAGCTTGTATTGCACAAGGGCTATAGCAAAGATCATCTCTCCCTTAGGCATTGCCAAGTTTTTCATTACCATGGATATTATGCCCTTATTTTACACAGCATAAAAGTAATAGGAAAAGGCTAGGATGCAAATAACTTTGCATTTTCTTACGCTGACACAAACTGATTGTAGTAGCAAACGATTTATTTTCCTGTGGCTTTTTTTTCCACCCTGTCTGCCATATCTGCCCACACGAGGATCAACCACTAGAAATGCGACAGCATCTCAAACCCGTTGTTCATGGCATTGGGGGCTTGCAGAAAAGGGGGCTGCGTGGCTCTGCTGTTGGCCCCATCAGCATTTGCTGGTCACAGACAGGCCACTCACTGTTACAGAAGCTGGACTTGGACTTGCTGCTGTGCAAGGATGGTGGGAGCAACGGCTGCTGCTGAAGGGGACAGTCCCCTTTTTTGGTGCAGTGCCAATGTCCCCTCGCCTCGGAGGCGGCAGCTGGGGCAACCTGTCTGCGTGTCTGGCTGTGCTGGCATAGGACAGATTGACTGTGCACCCCTCCAACAGCCAGTCCCTCTCCCCTTCAGCAGAGGCAGTCGGCAGCAGAGCCAGCATTACTCCCCCACAGCCCTTTTGCTATTTCCGATAGTCTGTGCCACAGCAGCTGCTAATCCCACCGATGCCTAAACCAGCTTCTGAGTGTGCCCAGCCCTCGTCTTGCCTCAAAATAGAGCACGTATGTTTATGGCAGGAAAAAACGTTCAGCTGCTGAGGGAAGCAGCTGAGCACCCATCGCAGTGGGTGCCCCAGCCTTCCCCTGGCAGAAGTCGCTCAGCCTCGTGTATCTGCTCACTTTGCCAAGCACAGCACAGCCAGGAATCGCTCACTAAAACCTATCTCTGTGGCTTGTGGCTGTGAGCTGTATCTTCTTCACCGTCCCGGGCTTTGCCCTGTCCTCAGCTGATCTACTGACACGTTCATAGCACTATTTACAGTGGAGCCCATACTCGTACCCTGGTGCTGAAAATACCCACACGCTTGCCCTACTCGTAAATATGCCATTAAGAAAGTGCCTTTCAAAAGAGACCTCCAGGTTCTGCCTGGATACTGAGCTTTAAATTGTGCTGTCCTGTCTACACGGAGATCAAATGCTGCTTTTTGGGGTGAACTGCAAAAGAGGGATGTCCAAGGGAATATTTACTGAGTCAGACAGGGAATATTTTCTCCCACAAATAAATTCAAGCATTTGACAGAACGAATGAGAAATCCATTTCCCTAAGCATTTCCCTTACTGAAAATCCAAGCTTTGTTTGCCAAAAACTGCGCAGAACTAGAGGATTTTGTTTAAGTGAAGGGAAAGCCATTTCTGTTGATTTTGTGCTTGCAGGTGAGGGTGAGGAGGGGCTGCGTGTGTGCGTGTGTGTTTGTGTCTGCATGTACACTCATGTGTATGAGAGGGAAAGAAAAACGTAGGTACGATTTTATGATCTCCTACATTTATTTGTTTGTTCTGGCTATTTCTACCTGCTCTGCTATATTTGACCATGGTGAGAAATTCAATCCTCAAAGGTTCCCCAACTTCAGAGCAGAGCGCCCGTAGTTCGTGGTGTGCCAGCGCAGCCAGGCGGGCTCAGCCCAGCCCTGAGCGTGTCCTGCGGCTGCTGCCCCCCCGCCCAGAGCCCATTGCACCCCCTCTTCACCGAGCCATGGGGCTGAGGAGCTCAGGTTAACACAGCACAGCACACGGAGCTGGAGGTCCAGCTGCCTGCTGGAACTGAGTCTGTTTTCACCAGAATTTAGTCCTTCGTCCCCAGTGCACAGTGTTAACTTCTGGCCATGCCTTTATCGAAATACGACATGCATACGTTTGCTCTCTCCTTTTTTGATGCACTCTTGACAACCCCACACCGTGAATTTAGGATCTGTATTAAATGCTGGCAAGCTGCAGATTTTCTTTTAATTAAATATGACCGTTTGGGGGTTGTCAGGCTGAAAAAGGCATTTATAATGGGTCATAATTCTTAGTTTATACTTTTGAAAAGAATAAAAATATTTCAAATTCATAATTCAGTTTTAAATTGGCTTCAGACAGTGACCATAAATACCAAACTTCAGCCTGAAGCAGACCAGAGTGTTGCAGCCAAGTAATAAACCATTGGAAATAAGAGCCAGTTTGGCATTACTTCATCCTATCTCTGCATTTACACAACAGACTGGAAGGAGATGCTTTGGGTTATGATAACAGTACTTGAAAATTTTCTTAACTCCCTGTTATTTTTAGTCCTACGTATTGAACACAGAGTACTGTATTCAACTCATTATTACTTGTGTTCAATTTTAACGTATCCACGAATCTAAGCTATGGCAGAGCTTTGCTTTTATTTTTTTTTTTAATTTGCCAGTTTACAAACCGGAATCTTCATTTTTTTGGAGACTTTTCTCTGCTTATAAATACTGCCACTATTAGCATGTATAGAAGCTTAAGCACAAGCAGAACATTCGAAGCAGCTCAATTTTGAAAGAACGGATTTAGGGCATAATGAATATGCTGTCATTTCATTTCATTTTGAAGTTATTTAACTCTGTTTTTTCAAACCCATTCTCCTCTCAAAAAGAGAAAAAAAACCGGATGAATTTTGGGTGGAAACATTTTGAGATGTTAATGAAGGTTTTTAACGTTTCTGAATTTCATCTTGCTCCTTCCCTTTGGTCAAAAATGTTAACTGACTTTGATCTGAATTTGAAAAAAAAAAAGTTTTGATTGTCTTGAAAAACTTTTTGCTTGTTTTTGGATTTTCTTTTTTTTTCTACTTATTGTCAGAAAAAGAACAAAAACAAATTAAGTATGTTCAACTCTATTCAGCAGACCCTGGCTTCTGCTCATGAGGCAGGTAAGTCACTTTAGCTCTCAGTACCTCCAATTCACCATCTTCAGAACGGGGGAGATACGTTGATATCCGTTGCGGATAATTTCTGAGTAGTGGTGGAATTTGCTATAGAAGACTACGATAGTAGCAGTATTGTTCTATAGCACCTGCAGCAATTAATGTATGTGCGAATGGGCATTTTTTTGTTTGGTTCTGGTAATTATGGCTTAATTCTCTATCTAAGCTGCGTACTCTAAAGGATTAATTTTGCTTTCCATCTCTTTTCTCTCGTAGCTTTGTTTAACCTCATACCTGTGGGTTTACGAGTGGTGGCGATTCAGGGGGTTCAAACAAAATTGTATCTGGCAATGAACAGTGAAGGATACCTATATACATCAGTAAGTAAACATTTTTAATTTTGTTCTCACTGAAATGATGGTAAGAACTTAGTAAGTGAATAATTTACTGTTCTGAGGAATCTACTTATAACCTATAGAGATGGGATTTGCCAGCAAATTCGGTATAGCGGTGATATTCTGGTTTTAGCTTATTACTCTATTTCCATTATGAATATATGAATATATGCACAGAATCAAACCACAGTGCCTTTGATGCAAACTTCGATCCCAAAGTGAGAAATAAGTAAAAAACCACAACCAAAACCCCGAACAGAAAAGATGCTATCTCTTGGTCGCTGTGGACTGATGGCGCTAACCAGCGTGGAGTACAGAGGGAAAGGGACAACTTTGTGAATCACACGCATGCCTGAACACGTTTTATATCTTCCCATATAATCTCTATTACTGTTATAAAAAGGGATTCGAGAAAGTCATTTTTTGTTTGGCCAGGATTTTCAAATACAAATGGAATTAGGTGCCAAAATCTTATGGCTTTAAGTGGCTGAGTGAGAAAAGAAATGTTTCATTTAGCGGTTTTGATGAAGAATGTCAGTTAATGATTTTCAGTGGCATTTCTCAAGAGAGCAAACGGTGTTTTTATGAAAAAAAGAAAAAAGGACATTTTTAAAAACAGACAATTTTTCAATTAAAAACATTTAGTTGAACTATGTTCAGGAGTTTTAATTATAAGGTCTTAATAGATTTTTCCCAAGGAGGAAAATAGAGGAAAATGTAATTTATTATCTACTACAAATTATTCTATTCTAAGAATGATTCCCTTAAGGTGCCTTTAATACTGATAACAATTAAGTAAACTTATTCAAATCTCTCATTTGTTTTACAATCCTGACAGCTGGGATAAGGGGCAGCTTTGCATATTTTTCCTTGTGTATCTGCCAGAGCAAAAGCAAATTAGAACTGGCTATGCTGTGGGACAAAGTAAAATTTCAGTGAACGGCATCAAACTCCACTTTTCATTTTGCTCTGGCTATTTGCTTAATGCGGTTAATCCACAGATCTGTTCGCAGGGCTGTAGCCACACAGCCAGATCGTGCAAAATCCCCTTAATCCCGTGTAGTCACGGTCCTGTGACTGCACAGTGTCATTTACATTTGCACTGCAAATGTACCTTTGACTGCACCGTGTGTTTTCATTTACATTAGCATCCTCAGCTGCACTCCTTTCTGGCTGCCCACTCGCCGAGAGAGCACTGCGCCGTGCCGGCTTCTGCGGGCTCAATTCTTGCCTCGGGGAGCGTTACCTCGAGTCGCGTCTCAGGGTGGGATAGAGCGGTTTGTACATAAAGCAAAATTCCGTCACTGTGCTCAGCCAACGTGCTCGGTTTGAGTAGGTCAGTTCTTTCATTGCATACGTTCTGGAAGAACCAGATTTATTTTTGCAAAGATGCAGAAAATGGGATGGGGACAGATTCTGCCCCTGTTAACCTACAACGGAGCGGTAACTTCTCATTGTGAAACATAACCTGGAAGTCAAAGGGACCACTGAGAGAATGAAGTATCACTTCTAGTATCCCTCGATGTGAGGAGGAGTGGCAGAATATAACCCTTATTTTGATTAAGTCCAGCTTTTAGTTTGATAGGTATCTAGGCATCTTAGGCAGAGCTCAGAGATTCACTTTGATTGTAATTTTTGGTATTTGCATTGATTAGGGATAGTTCTTCATGTGGTCTCGTATGTTACCATGAATAGTGTCTTCCTTGAATCCTTCAGTATCTGCGAATTTAAAAGCTTATGACATTGCAAAATTAACTCGTGACATCCCTCTACTTTCCCCGTAGTAGAAGTGGTCATTTTTGTTTCTTTATTAGGCAGCTATATTTTCTTACATTTATACTTTTATTCTTATTGAACCTGGTGGGTTTGGCGAGGCCTTAAACAGACTTCTGTCGTGTTGTTGTGTCCCAAATTCATATTTTTAAATACTCTTGACGAAGACGGGTGTCCATTTAATGTTGATCTACTTCTCCAAAGAAAGTTTCCACCCAGGTTCTCAATAATCTTGGGTTTATCACATGGTGTCCTCTGGTTTGGTTGTTTTGTCCTTTAAAATAATTGCAAGAAACTGTCTTGGTGGGCAAAACCTAGCTCATGTCTCTGTCGATGTGCCCAGGGAATGGACAAGGGCTGGTGAGGAGCATCTGCCCCTACTTCACTTGCTATGCAGAAAGGTTGCCAGAATTGCAGTTCCAGCACCATTTTTTAAGTGTTTCTAGTGCTTCTTTTGCTGATAATGGTCCTTTCAGCAAGGGATACAGTCTGACAGTCTGAAACATGGGAAATTAGTTCTATATTTTGGGCTGGATTCTTGGTTGATGTAAGTGAGTCCCAAGAGAGCTCAGCTGATTTATACCAGATGAACACCTGTTGAAGGGTTGTCAACAGGGAGTCCGGGGGACAGATCAGCTCAAGTAAATGACATCCATCTACAGATCCTGAGGGTTTCCAAGCCCTTACAGGGATGTGTTCCTGAATGGGATTTGTCAAGAGCAGACAGATGACAACATGGGATTGATCAGGAGCAAAAGCCCCACAAAACACTGTCAAATTCCTGAAGCAAGAATATAGGGAAAAATAGAAATGTACTTAAATTGTAGATAACTATAACAGATAGTTACGCTATTTCCAGAGAGAAATGAAATTAGCATTGATGATGCAATCTAACAGGGAGAGAGAATATTGTGGTCTATGTCATGATCACTTGCTTTTGGTTTTATTGCGACTCTAGCGCTTCAGTCATGCTTGTGTCTGTGCAGAACCGTTTCCTTCAGATTGCATTGCCGAAGGTTATAGATTCATTTGGTAAATGCTTTGAAAAACACCCTACTAACGTGCCATCCCTGTTCCTCACCCCGTGCTACTGTCTGTGCCTTGCACCTGATAGCGCCTTTCAGCCTGAAACACTTCTAAACCACTGCGCCCGATAAAGAGGCCATTAAGCCCACGGCAATTACCCCACTGGTAAATAGGTAAATAAGACATCTGGCTTACGGGAGGACAAATGGAGGCTCAGCTCAGTGCTTTCCCACACTCGCACAGGAAAGCACAGACATTAGGGCTAACACACCAGGTGTCCCATTTCCATGTATCTTGGACTAAATTGCAATATTAAATCACAGTTCCTTTTCCTTTTAGTGACTGTGGTGAATTCCGGTGTTTTGTCCCCTGTGGTGTATTTTTTAGGTTTGGGCTGTGCAGCAACAGAATTGACTTAGTTGATTCTGAGTGTCCTGCATATGTAGAAAATATGTCCTAGCCACAATCCGTTACAGTTGTTGGTAGATGGAGAATATCTGTGGATCCAGTTTGCTAATTCGTTGAGCTCTGGCCTTGGCCTTGCCTCTTCCTCCCTAGCAGTCGGCCAGGGTGGAGATTCAGGTATCTGACCTCACAGGTAGTCTGCAGTGTGGTTTGCTTCTGATCCAGTGGCTGTACTCAAGAATGAGGTGAATATGCTCCATGAAGGGATCGGTGATGTATAACAAATCTGCAGAGAACAGATATCTGTATTGGCTGCCAGAGTTTATAGATAGTTTGCGGCGTCTGTCAGTTAGAGCGAAAATAAGATCTTTAATGTAATGATAAAAGCTCCTCGGGGAGAAGGCAGCAACTCAGCTAAGCAAAAAAAAAAGTTATTATGTTAAAATAAATATATAATTATCGACATTTGTTGTAGAAGTGCATTAAAAGTCCTGGACGGCAGGGAAGGGATGCGACCTTGGTCCTCCCCACAGCCTGCCGTGCCGCCACTGCTCGCCCCGACACACGCTGTGAGCAGTGTGTGCCTCATCTCCACACCGGCTGGAAAATGCATCTTCATAGCATAGAACGCCACCACATTTGAAATGTTTTTTTGTGTGTAGCCAGTTTCCTACCAAAGTCGATGGGAGTTGTGTGACTGCGTCTCCCAAGCTGAACCCACCCTTACGATTTTATTTGGAGGGACCTTGTCAGGAGCTATTTGAAGCCGTAGCTCTTCCTGCTGTATGCTGCTTGAGCATCCTTTTAAAATGAAAACACAGGGCTTGCTTCATCCCTTCTTACACCAGTGTCATGCTGCTGTAGGTGACTTAAACAGTGTTATGGTACTGCTGTCTTACGTAACCACATAATGAATCATGCCCTTTTGTATTTTAGAATGGCTTTTATTTTATCTTCTTTTTCTTTTTATGAATGACCGCATCTTTCAGATGACCGCCATATATACTACGCTTGAGTTTTTCAGATTTCATACCCTATGAAACCCCAGTTTGGCTTTCCATTTCCCATCCCCACGCAAGGGCTGCCAGAAATGCCTGGCTCCCCAGCAGCACTTCATGGAGAGGAGCAGCAGGACAGAGCCTTTCCCCAGCTTGTCCCTGGGCTGAGTGATGCCCTCAGGGGCACACCCAGTGCACTTCTGCTACCAGTGGTCCCTGGGACCAGAAGCAGCCCCCGCAGTGTATGGGATCCGAAGGTTGGGTCCTCAGCACCAGCTCTCCCATCTGCTCCCTCTGGGCTGCACTGCCACCGCTCGCTAAGGTAGACGGAGCCCTTGTCTAACAGTAGTCCTTTGCCCTGACAATGTGTGATAGTGCCCAGTCAGTCCCTCCCTCCTGCAGCCTTTCAACTCGTCTATTGGAAATCCAGAGCACCCAGCATTTTGTAGGATGGGTATTAGGAAGTATGCTCCATGGCAGAGTTGTTTATGCTTGCTTTATTAGCTGTTCCAGGATGTCTAATATGTTTGAGTTAATAGAGCTGCTGTACATGGCTTAATTTTGCCATTTCTTGTCTGATGCACCCGGTACAGAGTTAGCATGGGTTTAAGGAGCACCTTGATATAATACCCTGTGCAGAATTTTATATATAATTTACCCTAAGAGAGCATTCAGCTAACATTGTCCTCTGTATGTAAAATAGATTGTCATGTATAAGTTTGGTACCTGCACAGAAAGTAAATATTGTATGAAGCGTGCACGTTGATTATAGCCAAGAGAAGTGAAATGTGATTAAATTCTCAGAGTGATTCAAAAATTGGTTTTGGTGAGTTGGAGAGAAGAGAAGTTTGTGCATATTTTAATACTGAGCAGTGCAGTGGAGACCTGCTGCAGCTAATGGGAATGGCTGGGGCATTTATAATGAATCACTGGCAAAGAGCATTTTTCCACCTCAGGGAAATAGCACAAACCAAGAGATAGGGGAAATAATCAAAAGCTTCATCTAGTTAAATTTGCATGTCAGTATAAATCATTTTTTACCATGAATGCTCAAGTGCAGACTATACCTTAATATAGTTCATTCTCTTCAGTGATAGGGTCTTAGATACAGCTGCAGCACATTTTTCTTTTCATTACAACACCTTGCTCTGCGCTGGATAAATGTGCAACATCCTCACAGCGAGGAAGGCTGCTCTGGCCCTCCCGCGCCCCGGCGTCGTGCTGACAGCCCTGACTGCTCCCGCTGCCCCACAGCAAAGGTGGGAGGGGGGGCAGGCGAGGTGTGGGATCAGCGCTGGCACCGTGCTCTAAGAAGGTTCCCAGGCATCGTAGGACCAGCCCGAACTGATAAATGTTTTCTGACACCTTCAACCATGGATACTGCTCTAAATTATGCCAGCAGCTAAGCTTAGCAGATGCAAACAACTGTACTTTGGTTCAGTCTTACAGCAGTGTTGCAGCACAGAGGTGGATGCTGGCCAGTGCCTGGCAGGGTGGAAGCCTGGTGGGTCTCCATGCAGCATCACAGGCTCCTGATAACACTGCCTAGACGGGCACTCCCTGGCTCAGGCTGTGCTCACAGGCCCAGCCCATTACCAGGGAATCTGACCGTGAGTTTTCGGGGTTGGTTGTGAGCTGGGTTGTGCCTAGCAGTGTAGCTGCAGAGGCTGCTGCTCACAGACTTGTCTCCCACTTGCTGAAGGGACCAGCAGCCTGTCACTGAGCTTGCTGTGGCAGTCTGGCCCCGCTCTGTGATGTGGGACGCTCCTGGGAGTCGAGTCCCTGGGGAGGCGGAGTGGTTTCCTGCAGCAGGTCTTCCTTAATGAGATGTGTGCTGGTCTTTCTTAATGATATGTGCTGTTGCCGAGTGGTGGGGCGGAGAGATGGGTGCTGTTTTGTTCAGGTGCTTGTCTCTGCTGGGATCAGTGTGATTCCAGATTTCAGGCGACAGACTGCCTGCTGTCTCCAGCACAGAAGGGGGGAGGGCATCACCCTCGCATGGGAGAATTATTACGAGACTCAGCAAGCTGAAAGTCTTGGACCTCTTACACTGCTTTTCTCTACAAGTCATCCCTCAGGCATCTGAAATCCACAGAGGTGCCACTGTGCATCCATCCCTCACTGCAGGTGGTGGGAGCTGAGGATACTCAGCACCTTCTGAGATGAGGCTTCATAAGAGGAGCCCAAGCATGAGAAAGTGATACTTCAGGACTGTGCACTGCAGAGATCCTGACAGACATGCAGGTAGACGCCTGTGTGATGGTTTCTATCGTAGTGGCTGTTAAAAATCAGTAGTGAAATTGCTGTTTGTGCAAGAACAGTTTCAATGTCCTAATGAGATAAATGACATATATGTGAAGTAGATAAAAGACTAAAAGTGCATCCACTCTCTCTGTTAGTCATTTGCCAATCAATGCCAAAGTCCTGGAGTGAAAAGACAGAAAGGCTTTATAAGCTCAGACTTCAGATGTTGCTCAGAGCAGAAGTTTGGGACTCGGCAAGCTCAGAAATGTGGCTGAAATGGCAATGTAGCTCATAAGGCCCAGTTTTTCAGTCCATTGCGCTGCTCACTGGGGTCACAGTGACACAAAACCAGCATGATGCCACAAAAAAGCCTTGGCAGAATTTGGAGCTGGACCCGAGTTTGATAGTTTGGCACCTGGACCACACACTGCTTGCTTCCAGCATCGCGTTTCGGCCCCATGCCAGCAGACAAGGAATACTGAGTTCCAGGACTTCCAGGCTACTCACAACTCTTCACCGTCACGTTGCAAAGCATGTTTGGCAAGTGAGAGTTGTAAGCAGATAAGGACTTGAGCAGACGGCGTGAGTTGCAAAGTGCGAGAATAAAAGCATTGCCAGGTTCTCGGCGTGTTCAGTTGGGACTGTATATTCAGATCGCCAAACGACGGATTACATTGCTATGATTCAGCAGAGCCAATGAGAAATGTGCCGCTTTTCTCTCCTAAATTTGGTGCGGGTGCTACGTGTTGTGACCAGTGGCGTAGGTGCCTGTGGGGTGGTATGTGTTCCTGCTCCCTGTAGGGCTGGGCTCTTCTGCAGTTTGCTGGGAAAATATGTATGTTAGTATTTATGTGGATTTTTGAGTTGTTGCTTTTTTTTCCTGATACGTATGAAATATCTTCAAGATCAGAAGATAACTTTCCAAACTTACCCTGTTTTTTAGAATGTGGCTTAATTAAAAGAAAGTACCATTTTGAAACATCAGCTTCTTTCCTGCACTTGCCTTTCCTTCTAGAAAGCTGTCTGCCTTCCCTTCTTCTGCCCAGAAGGGCTTCCCCTCCCTCTCGTGCTGCAGGTTGAGCTAATGAGCAGCTCTTGTCACAGTGACTCAGCAGCGCTTCTGCCTCGCTACACTCGCTCTGTAACCTGCCGACGAGATGGCTCACCCCGATGGCACTCGCAGCCTGCTGCTAGCTGTAAATGCCCATGTGAAGATGAACATCTAAACAAGGATGCTGGAGCAATCAAAGACAGTCTCCAAGGACTCCCCGAACCAACAGGAGTTGGTTGGTACTGGAAAACAAACTCAGAACTTGAGTAGAAACTAACCCCAGGTGACAGTGAAACACAAGGATTCAACACATTTATTAAATCTGCAGAAAGTGTTTTCCACTCAGCACATCGTTCAGCTGGGGAACTCGTTGCAATTGGATGCCGAGGATCCACATTTTTGTGGGTTCCAAAATCATTTAGGCGAATTCTTGAAAGAAAAATGCTGCAAAATACAATGATGTCATGTTTGGCTTAGAAATGTCCTGAATCATAGCTCACCAGAGGCTGGGGAAGTGTGCTGGGAAAATATTGGGATAAAAGTCCCTTTTTTTATACTCTCCCATAGGCATCTGCAGTTAGCCAACGACAAGCCAACGGCTTGAGAAAGATGTGCCCTCACTGGTCAGTCCTGTTGCTGCGTCCCATTGGTGTTTTCTTTATGGGTTAGTTTTCAGGAGGCTGTTGGTGCTCTGATGAGAAATACCCAAAAGCGTTAGTTAACCCTGGTTAAGGATATGCAGGAAAAAAAAGTGGTTGTGGTGAGAGTACGGGACTGGCGTGAGAATGGGCTGCAGGAAAAGTTGAACGAGGAGATGGAAGTGTGCCTGTTCCTGCATGTGCCTGTTCCTACACCTGTTCTTGTGTGTGCCTGTTGCTGCAGGGCAGGACCCAGAGCTTTGGCTGTTGCAGCAGTGCTAGGACAAACAAAATTTGGCAGCTCCTGTGCTAAAAGTAAGTAAAGGGCAGTTCAGTTCCCCAAAATGACTATCCATCAACCCAGGCTGGCATCATCAACAGATCTGTCACGTGGAGGTATTCAGAGTGACTTTATTAAACACATTTTTGTGTCTTTTTATCTTCACGTAGCCCTGCAGTTGCAACAGTGCTAAGAGGAAGTGAATTCAGTTCTGTTCCTACTTGGCAGCCTCAAGAGAAATGTTTACTGCTTTCTGGCCGTTTACATCCTTGCAAACCCACTGAAAGCATCCTTTTCCTGGCAGAACTTTTATTGCAAGCGATGAGGTGCGAAAACTGGGAATCCAGCTTGACTGTAAAAGTTCAAATTGCATTTGCAGTGTTGTCAGTCAAAAGGCATGTTTTGAAAAGTCTTCTAGGCAACACTGATGGGGAGTCAGTGGGCAAGAAAAAGGAGTCGTTATCCCCAAGATTCTGAGTTTTATGGTTGCTTTTGGGAACTGCAGCACAACTGAAGGGGGTTTCCAAAGGAAACTCTGTTACTTTAGTCGCAGAGAGCCTGAATGCCATCCTCTTGGCACGACTTCCCAGTACTGAAACCAGAGACACCTGTACAACTCCTAGAAAGCAGGAAAAACATGATGTGTGGTACAGAAGCAAGGCAGGGACAAAGGAAACAGGAAAGTTGTCATATTTAGGTTATGTCCTTGAAGCCTTGGTTTCAGAAACTAACTTTTTCATATATAAGCTAATTCTTGGAGGTAGGCCTGCTGAATTCCTGGATGGAAAATCTAAAAAGGGTCTGGGAAAGAAAACAATTCAGTCGAATAAAAATTGTATCAAGAAACTCGCATTTCCATACTGAACTGCTTTCATTAGGCAATCTAGGATTAACAAAGGAATCCAAAATTTAGAATGGATTAGGGAGTCTTTGGATATAATGCCAATTTAACAGTTTTTACCAGCAGATTGGATGGTTTAAATAATTGAACAGATAGGATCTTTCATATTTTACATTCTGTGGATGCTACAGGTGCTATCACATAGTTTTTCATTTTTGTAATTTTACCCAAACAGCACTGAATATCGAGCGGTACAGTTCTTCTAAAATTAAATCCACTGGGGAGCTAAGCAAAACAGGCATGATAATTGGTGAAGTACCGTTCTGTTTATTTAAAGCCTCAGGAGGTATCTAAAAATCAGAGCTAGTTTCGGAAGCGCAGCACAAGAGGCTGTCTGCTTTATGAAGCAGTCTTCCCCTTTCCTTACTCTGATGACACTGAATGCACATTAATTAGGGAGTCAATTTAGACCCTCCATCCTCATCCACAGAGCATTTTCAGATGTTAAAAAGTCCTATTACAAGATAGCAGTGTTCCTCTTGAACCTGAGTGTTGGTGGGACCTTCGTTTGAGCTGGCTGGGAATGGGCAAACCTCAAAGGACTTGCAAGGGCATGTTTCCTCGAACAACTCCTCCAGAACCTAATGTTTTATCAAAATGGGCCTAGCAAACTGAAAAGAGTGGGCTGTTCCTCACCCTGCCAGTACTCGTGGCCTCCAACTAAACTGGAAGACCTGCTGTATTTTTAAAATGAAGATATCTCATGGAGCTGGTATGCAAATTAAAAGCAGAGTTTCATAAATATGAAGGTTTCAGTTCAGGTTTTAGGCAAAAGTTCACATCAATTCTCATTCCATTCTCGTTATTTCACACCAGCGTGCTCAGATCTAGAGGAGCATCTGCTGCCAGCTGAGCCATATTGACACTGACAGAAGGCACAATAAGCTCAGAGTAAATAAGTTGAATGATCTGAAACAGAACAAAAAGCCAAAGAAATTCTAATAAGTGGAATAGACACAGTTCGAAGTGCAGATCTCTTCCCTTCACCTGATGAACTAAGAGTTTAATGGGCTTGATATTGCAAACCCTTTCTCATGTAAGTAATCCTTACTCAAGCAAGCAGTTTCATTGACTGCCTGCCAGAGGAAGAATTAATTTATCTGAGTAAGATTTTCAGGATCTGGACAGGACAGCCATTGATTTGCAACATGAAATTTCTGTGTGATTAAAAAATGAACAGAGCACTTAGGAGGAAGCTTAATGACTAAAGTAAGTCCCCGCTTGCCTGGACACGGGTCCCAAGGCCTGGAACAGTTATCAGGAATAGGGAGAGCAGCAGACCCCAGTCCTGGATGCCCAGAGGGTTTGTTCAGTGTCATGGGCAAGACTTGAGGTCTTGGCTTGCAGCCTTCTCTGGAACTGAATGCCCAGGGCTTCATTTTGAGCCATACTTTCCTATGAAATAGTTCAGCAAGTGCAGAAGCAGGTGTTGTGTTGTTCACGATCCCTCTCTTCAAGCGCCTTACACTTTTGGACATTTGCTTTTAGGACTTAAAATTTTCTGGCAGACCGTATGAAAATCTCTTGTTCTCCAGGTGCGGGGGAATGTTAGCAGCAGGCTCTTTCTGCAGGGCTATCATGGCACCAGGAGCGTTGTGATAAGGTTCACCAGTTAGTACAGCATACTCTCTTCTGACACCTTTCTGTGAAAGGCAGTGCATGCCTGGTGTCACGGATGAGCAAGGATGATTGAGTTTATGTTACCACCATTGGGCGTCATGAAACTGGAGCCAACTTCACTCACCTATTTTTGAAAATCTTGACTTTAATTTATGCTTTAGCTGCCTCTGTGTGAAACAAAGATTTAATGTGTATTCTAGACAGAGAGGCTGGGAGCTTGCTCCATGGGCAGTAGAGTTCGGCACAGATTTCCTTAGGCTTTTTCTTGGGAAAATTATTGCAGCTGTGATAGAAAAGACCTGAAAGAGCTTTATGCAAATTGTTGATTTCTACCACATTAGTTAATTGTTTCCCAAATTTGCATTTCTAATCAGTGAGATGCCAAAAAACACTTGTACTCTCTAAGTGTTGCGCTAACAGTTTATATTTCCTTTAATTATGCTTGTAGGGACAATACCAGAATGGCAAGCATTTATTATAACTTGCAGCTCTTATAACTAAACTATAAATAATATTTTTCTTCACAAAATTATGTCCAGCAGCGGTGGCAGGGAGAGGGTATTCCCTGCTCATCAGCCGATAGCCATTGCACTGATGATATATCTTCCCGAACAGCACTGATTTGATAGCACTGAAAGCACGAGTTTATGCACCATCTCTATCGCAGAGCCCAGGCAACGCTGTGTTTAGAGGCCACACAGTAATTTCCCCATGGTGAATCCCTGAAGATCTTGAAATTTTCAGCTGAGAAGGAGGCAGTCTTGATCTGCATGTGGCTTGGGAATAGCTGTACTAAGGAAACCAACCTCCTTTTCTGCTGTTAACCGAGAAGATGAGTACAGTCACCCTGGCTTGGCTGTGAATCACCTGACGAAGCTTCATTTGCTACCCAACGGCAAACCGTCTGCACTTGCAGCCCTTCATTTCATTATCACAGGAATGACAGTAAAAGAAGACAAGTGATTTTTTCCCTCTCATTTAATACCAGGCTTTCTGTTGTTGAGCTGTTTTGTTTCCCTCCGGCTCTGACAGTCTTCTAAACAGCAGTTGCTTCTCTTATGAAACAATTGGAGTTAATATGGGTAATTGTGATAGTTATGGCCTTTACTTTTTGATATAGCAATTATCCAGTCTGTATTTTCTTACTGAGTCAAGCAATGTTGGTAAAATTAAGCTGTCATTAGACTGATCTCTCTGGAGACTATTTGCTACAGAAAGGCCAAATCCGAGCATCTCTACTCTTTCTCAAAACAAATGTTGAATAATCTAGAATTTAAAGTTTCCTGTGCCTTGGACCCACTCAGGTCGTACCTCCCACATATCCACATCACTGTGTCAGCTGCAGCAAGGTCACGCACATTATGAAGAGAAGAATTTGGTACTTTGACTACTGTTTTGGCATTTTTAAAGCTCTGTTGGTAGAGAGTCTTGTGAGGTTTTACAGGTCATGTAGTTCTTAAACCCAAATCAAAGCACTTCAAGGTGAGGTAGAAGTTTCCATTTCTGTAGGACAGCAATAAATACAGAGGATATGTAAATAGCCCAAACTACTCGTATGAGTAGAGTATTTTGTGAGTTTATATCGGTTACTTCAAAAATGGATAAATATATTTTCCTTCCACCTTCCCGAAAAGTGGGTTCACAAAGCTACAGAAAATTTCATTTATCTCTAATCTTCAAGGTTCTGAAAGCCTGGTAAAATTTTATTTCCTTGGAAAAAGTCTTCTGAAATAATACTTCTGCATCACTACCAACCTGATGCTACAACCGTTTAGTTTCTTAATATAATGGTAAGGAACATATCAGTTATACAGAAGATATGGCATATAAATCCATATAGAGAGAATAAATAGAGATGGACAATGCCCAAACCTTTAAGCAGGGTTGTGGAGCTCCGTGTAGTTATATACTGGAACCTGAAATAAAACTTCAGCTGAGATTTGGGGTGGGGGGCAGGGAAGCCTCCAACAAACAAACAATAGAAATAGAGATATGCCAGAACTCAGGGCTTTTCTCCAAGTCCTGGTCTCTCCAAATGTAAAACTTTTGGCTCAGGCTCAACCTGGATTTAAGACAGCTTATTTGTTGTTTTTTTTTCTTTTCCTTTTTCAAATAGAAATCACCACAAAGCTATCTCTGTGTTTGAACTTCACAGCATGAATTTAATTTCAGTTCAAGATTTATTTGTTCTTATTGACTCATTCAGCCCTTCCTCAACACTTTCTACTGGTGCGGAGATACTAGTCTGTTGCTCACATTGGTGTATAAGATTTAGAAGGAGGCAGTCATGCCCCTAAGGCTAATTGCATCATCTCTGAAAGACTGTGTGTGAATAATGCTTTGCTATGGCTAGTTAGAAGTGGAGCGTTCTGCTTGAAAAGTTACGTGCATGCAGGCCAGCAGTCACCGAATACCCATACCTACTTGAAAGCTTCTTCCAGTCCATCACATATGAGAAGCTACCATGCCAGTTCAGTAGATATTCTTATGAGAAGGCTGGTCTTATGATCAATCTGTATTTGTTAATTGGGAAATTAAGAGTAAAGCATTGTATTTCTGCTTAGCAAACCCAAGTTTTTTGTGATTTACAGTCACAGGGATCATTCACACCCAAATCCAGAATCCATCAACCTCATTCCAAGGCTATAACCTTGCCTGCCAAGTCCCACCAGTGGTTTGTTTTTATGGTCAAGTAATAAATGATAGGAGGTTGCAGTTGAAATAGGGATGGTCAGACACTCAGCAGTCACTGTAGTCCTTTTCTAATTCCAGCAGCCCTGGGAAGGCCCCCTGTTTCGAGCAGTGTCCTTGGTCAGTGCTTCAGAGCGTGCTGCTGATGCAGGAAGGGTTGCACTGGAATGTGCAAATAGCAAACTGGAACCATCAAAGGGAGCATGTGGAATGGCACATTTCAAACAGTCCTGGTATCCATCTCTCCAAGCATTGATTTTGCACACCTTGCTTTCTCTCCTAACAAGTCACATCAGCATTTATCACTATTCATGTCACTCTGTCACTTACGAAGTGTTTTATCAGTACATGGTATTGTGTGACACCGTATATTACAGCAAGCACAACACAAAGAGCACTGTACCAAGTGGCAGTTCAGCTCGAAAGAGCTGATTTCATTTCTCAATGTGATTTCTATCCACCATCAATTTGGGAGTTGCATACCTGCTCTCAAGCATGAGTGAACTGCCCGTTGCGAAGTGTTCAGCCGCTCTCACAGAGCCTCCTCCCTGGCCCCTGATTTCAACCTGATTTCAAGTGGCACGCTGCATGGGATGCTGCATCGGTTGATGCTGGGGAGGCTGCAGCTACACGGTATAGGTGCGAGCCGGCCTCCTGTAATTCATGCCTGCTCCTAGAGAGGCATTGCTGCAGAGGAGGGTGAGGTGGGGTATAACCAAAATGCGTGGCCCCACGTGGTGGTGAAAGGTTCGTGCTGAGTCCTAGTGGCCTGACCTTTTCTCACAGAGGCTCCCCATGAAGGAAACTTCAGTATCTTTAGCCTCTTCTCCAAACTGATGAAATAGCTGTATACAGATTTACATTATGCATAATGTGCAAACAGCTCAGAAATTGGCTTGCTTCAAAATCTGCCATCTCAACAGCTCAGGCATTATTGAAAAAGGAGGTGGGAAAGATCTGAGATTAAACTGGGAGCTAAATGCTGCAGCTAGGCAATCTTCTCTGTGCTGAACCAAAGCAAGCCCCAAATGTCCGTGGGCCAAGTCTGTTCTCATACACTTAAGCCCACATAGGTCTTGTAGGAGAGAGAGAGAGAAACTGGTTAAAAATAGCTGAACTCTTCCTGTTCGGTTTGGTTGCATTCTGGGGAAAGGACAAGAGCAGTAGTAATACTTTCATGTCTCCTACTTTTTAAATCTCTGAACATGAATCACTGAGACCACAGTACACAGAAGGATGAAATGCTACAGCTTGACCAAGCTATGGCCTGTCAGCGTCAAAGCCATTGCTAACTCCAGCGAGGTCAGGTTTTCACGCTGATATTCTCATTTGCAGGGCTGTGTTTCTAAGCTTTTGGAAGGAGCTAAGCCATGCCCTTCTCCACCAGCTCCTTTCCTCCAGCCCTTGATCTCCTTTTCTTTTTATGAGCCTCTGTGCGCATGTGACAAAGGCTAGGAAGCAACCACTCAAAAATCCTGTTACTCTTCAAGCTGACCTTTTCCTGGATGATATTATGATCCTTTTGTCCTTAGTGGGCTCCTGGTATCCCACTTAGTAAACACCTTGACATGCAAACATGTGGACAGTTCGAAGTACAGTCATCTAAGCCTGGAAAAAAAGAAAATACCTCTTTAGGGCCCAGTAATCGATGCACCGTAGAGCTATTAACACTGTGGGGTGGAGCAAGAAACCTTTCCCAAGATCTTGGCTATTCTGTAGTGATTTTTGCCCCCTGCCTGTGTGCATTACAGTGGATGAAAGCAAATTAAGGATCTGAGTCCAGCCCTCTGCCCGCATCTGTGTACCTGACGCAGTCAGGAAGACTGGTTGAGATCAGGCATGTAGGGATGCGGGAGGATTGGAGATCCACATCCAGTGCTCCACACTGTCACTGCAGAGAGGATGGGTAATAGTTGAAAACCTACAGGTATTTTTGTGCCTTATTAAAATTGTGCTTGCTTGGTTCGGATATTAAAGCTTCTCTATTACTTCAACTGTCTCTCCTCCAAATTCTATGTAATAATTCTGGGAAGATTTGACTGGCAGCAAGCACTGGATATTTACATTTCAGAAACCATTGCTTTTATTTTATCAGTGGGATTGGTGATAGGACCTCAAGGACATCTGGTGGGATGTAAATTTAGATTCACCTGTTCATGTATTTTTCTCCTCTTAAATTAAAAGCAATTTTCCTATGAAGTGCTTCATAAGAAAAATCTGTGAGACGCTATCTGGAGAGTACAACATTTCAGCTGTAATGAATCCTGTTACAAACAGATGATGTATTATGATTTTTTTACTGCAGCACAACAGTGAAGTGTATTTTGTAGCGCCTTGGAGAGTGCATGTATTTAATAATTGCTATAGAATGAAACTGTAGATGATTTAGAAACCATGGTGACTCAAAAGTTGTGGTTTTATTTAAGCGCAGATAGCAGCCAGTTAAAAAACTTTCACATCCTCCTTTCATCTTTTATTTTTTTTATTTCCTATTTCTTTTTCCCTGAAAGTTAATATAGCTACTGCAACGTAACATCAGACTGTTGAAAAGCAAATACCGCGTTTGGGAGAATTTTATTTAAATTTATTTCTTTACAAAATTTATCAGAGAGAAGTACGTCAGAACAATGTTGCCTTGTTTCCCTAAGTGTACATTCTGTGCTTGTGTGCCTGCTTGGCCATCTGATGATATATCTGACTCTACTCCTAATAACATTAAAATCCATTAACCAGTTCTGACAAATTATAGCAGACTGGGAGCAGTTTTCAGAGATATTACATTCGTACAAGTTTTGTGAAACAAGACGGCTGGGTAAGGAGGAGAGAGCTGACCTGCTCACGGCCATAAGGAAAGAAAGGTTGCAGCATAGCTCAACTCTTATCAAGGGAAGCCACTGGGGAAGCAGGAATGCCCTCAGGTTGGGAACCATCAACACTTACGCTTTATTAGACACTAGAGAATCCAACTGCTCAACCCAGACCCTGGGAAACGAGCCTTTGTTCAAGCAACTGCTTGTGAAACTGCCAGTTTTCAAGGCCCAACCGTGAATTATCTGCCCTGTAGTTGTTAGGGCTATTGGTTGTCTCCGGTGTATCAGATGCTGCTGAGGATATAACCAAGAGCAGAGTCTGTAGAGCAGCCACAGTGTTGCGGTTTCCCATAGGAAGAAGGGTCAGAACCAGAGAAGTCTCGCTGAAATACTGAGTTTGTCCAGAGGCCAGGAGTGCATTAAATCGGTGTTCTTGGCTATGTTACCTACTGTACAACAGTATTTAATAAGCAGTCTGCATCTAGCAAGCTGATATATTTGGAAGTTGTTCACTCCTTTGGCTGTATGGCATGCCAGAGCTCTACTTATCTGTATTGTTGCTTGTAATGGGTAAAGAAGGCAGAAAATTAGGGTTAGGGCAATGTCTCTAATCACAGGCTGTAGGAACACGTTAGTAATATTCACCATTACTGCAAAGGCTAAACACCAGTCATAAGCAAAGATTTGTTTTAAGACAGGCAAGGATTTTAATCATAAAACCATTCCTGAATCAATTTGTGTGCTTCATCTTCCTAGCTGTGGCCCTGGTCCTACAAGCAGAAAGCCAGCATCGACCTGCAGCATTTCTGTTTCCAGGATTGGAAACTGGGAAAGCATGTATTTGTGTGTGCGCATGTATGTATTTTAAATGCTTGGCTTTTCCTTTAAACCCAGCAGATCAATCAAAGTACCGTATTTCTTTGTAAAAGGAAAGACATTCTCATTAATTTTCATCCCCCACATGTAGCTTATTGCATTACACTGAAAAATCTCATCTGAGAAATCCTTTCATAATGCAATATGTTGCAGAATAAAAAATGGAACCATTTACCCCATGGCTATTTTGTCTTTCAGGGATTTGGACGATACCATTAGTCTGTTGGTTGTAGCGTTTCTTTGCTAACCCAGGTGCACTAATGTAATTCATCAAGGTGCCCAAACAGAATTTGTTTAGCGCTGGCTTTGGGTGCTGGGGGGCATGTGTCTGCTCTAAAAATCCTCCAGCTTAAATTTGGTATCTTCATCTGCCCTCTCCAGCATCCTTGCTGGTATGCTTAACACCTGCCTCATTTGGAAAATGCCTGCAAGTTTAGACAGCAGAGTGGCTGGAGGTTAGGTAAACGCAACTATCAAAGTAGTAGGTCCCATTTAAATGTTGGGGTTGTCTATTAAAGACATATTCCACCTTCAGTCCTTGATGCTTTACCTCTGCCCCACGTTCCTTTTTTGCATTTACATCCAAGCAGGTAAGTGTTTTAGTAGCTCAGTGAGCCTCAGCTATCACAGAGCATCATGGCAACGTGGTGGTCGCGCCTGGCATCCGAGCTGTCCCGGGGGCATTAGCAAATGTCCTGCTGAGCTGGTGGGTAGGCATCCCCCCGACCAGTTGACGTGTCCAAGCCACCACCAGGCAGCAGAGTTCATGCTGAAATGCAGTCTGGGCGTGACCAAGGTGCAGAATTCAGGTTTCCCATCAGAAGGGGTACGTTTTCATCCTTCTTTGCTAGTGCAAGCTAGGATAAGGAACGTATTTGCTTGAAGAGCAGCAATGCATATTCCCAAAAATTTTGCCTTATGAAAGGCTGGTGCAGGCACTGAGTGTCCAAGACACCTGTGTGTCCTCGTTCCTGTAGCGCAGGATTCCCGCTATGTGTGTGAGTTCAGTAGATCAGTAAACACGGGTCTCCCAGTTGTTGCTGTGCAGCTGTTTGGGTACCCTTTCCCACCCCAGGGAGCTCCCAGACCTCAAGGCAGAGCCCAGGCAGCCTCCTCTGTCATGAACCCCCAGACAACCCACAATCCCCACTCTTACCTTCAGGTGCTTTTTAAGCTACTGCTCTTCTGGGTTGGGCATCAGTAATTCTCTGCACAGCTTTTATCTGGGTAAGAGACTAAAAAATCCATCTGCTGTTCGTTATTGTCGTTGACCAGTCAGCAACACAAGCGTGTCTGTCTGCTGCCAGTGCCCTTCCCTGAGATGATAAAAGACAATCTAATTCGAGGTAGGGCAGGGTTTATTAACAGAAATCATTACTGATGAAAAAGAAAAGATTAGTTGAGAGAGAATTCTAACCTGCACAGCCTCATCTTATCTTTTAGTCTCTTTTTCCTTGATATTTTCTGCTCCAAGGGTAAAAACCTTAATATAAGCCCTACATTTTTGCATGCATGTATATTCAGGGTTGTAAATGAAAGGAGAGTGACAGTTTTGCATTTAGTAACTTCACACCCACACACCTCTTTTCTTTTTGATGCTGACACTTCAGCCTTTAAAACAGCTCCCAAGAGCAGTCCTCGGATGCAGACAAGTGAGATCTAAAGAGGGAAGCTGGATCTGCCACTGTTTGCACATGGCACCTGGAAAGGGCTTTGAAGAATGGCACTTTTCTAGATGAGTAGCTCAGAAATTGTTTCTCATTAACTTGGGAGAAAGTCTAAAGCCAGTTTAAAGAAGAGACTAAATGTGTGAAGTTGTCTAAGGGCTTAAGACTGGGGCGAGAAGCTAAAATCCTGTACCAGCGACATTAAAGGTGAGCTGGGCTCTCCTCCTGCCCACAGGACAGGACACTGGCTTCGGTGGAACTCCAGGCAGGTTTTCAGATCACAGGGGCTCCTGCTGGCTTTTGCCTACCAGTTTCCATAGATGTGAGGTGGATTTGTGGGTACACGCTGCCCTGCATCACCCTGCACCCTTAGCAGCGGGGCAGAAAGCTGGTGTGGCTGGGGGGGGTACCCAAACCTCCTCTCTGGTGTGGTCCTCACCTTGCAAGGGTGAGCAAAGGGTGAGTTACCACCTCCCAAGCACAGGCTGTTTCCTCTGCCGGGCTGGTACCAGAGGCTGCACTTGATTTTCCCTAACTTCAGTGGCTCCCTCTTCTCCTCTTACTGCATCTTTTTTTATGAACAGCTTGTTAATTTTTACTACTAGCTGACTTCTCTTTTCCTTTCTTCCTGTCACTTCCCCTCTTTTCACGTCCACTTTTCTCAATATTTTATTTATTACATTCCTCCTTTCCCCCCCCCCCCCCACAATTCTTCCTCCTACATCCCTGTCTTTGCCAGCAAAGAGGGCAGATTTCCTTTTCATCGCCCCCTCCCTCCTGTTCCCAGAATCATTGCAGGCCTGGTTCAAAGCTTGCTGGAGCCAATTGCAAGTGTGTGACTATAAAAATAACAAAATACATTTCACATTTTGGAACAAAAGGAGCGGTTTGAAAACCTGTTTCTTCTCCCACTTGCTTCAGAGGACAGCCTGGTTTGGAAGGTCTTTTCTTTTCCAAACACTCAAAAATAGGCATTTAATACAAAGAAAGTCATTTTCAATTTGGAGTGGGAGTGGCAGGCATACATATTCAACTCAAATTGTATATATTTTGGGTAACTTAAAATTTCCATAGCTAGGAAGCCTGTGTGGTGTAAGCCCTAATGATCGTTAGCCATTCACAGGAGAGCACAGAGTTTCATGAGCTCTGTTTAGATTAGCATCAGAGTGTGTTTGCCTCTGGGAAATAACAGTCCGTTTCTGCCAGGTAAAAGGATGCGCTTGAATTGCCTTTGCAAAGCCTTTGGATGAACTGCTTAGGAATGTGATAATCTCTGTGAAAAAGAAGCTGTATCATTTAAGCACCATCGTTTTTATTCGAAAGTCAGCTTGTTAAAATAAGTGAAAATGGGCAAAAAGTGTGCTGCTTGCTAGCAAAGGTATATTAGCTTTCAAAGTCTGAAAGTCTGACTGGGGCTTAGGCATTATTAGGTTTGTTATTTTCTTCAAGGGGCAAAAAAAAGGAGCCATGGAAAAATCCACTGATAAAAATAAGGCTGGAAACTGAGCAGAGAATTACCAAAGGGGAAAGCCAGTCTGAGACAGGGGGGAGAGAGAAGGAATTAATAAAGCAGCAGAAATAGGGAAGGAAAGCAAGCAGAATAATATAAAATATGATACAGGGCGAGTATATTACAAATCAGACAGCATCCATCACATCTGAGATTGGATTATTCTTAACTAAGTATAGCTGGGCAAAGTATTACTTTAATTTTTTTTTTCACGGAGAAAATTACTCAGGGAAAAAGAAGTGTTGGGAGACAATTAATTAGTGGTGGGGAAAGTGCATGTACTGGAAGTTGAACCCTTTGACACATGGAGTCATGCATGGGTGAGCCAGGTGGATGCAGATATTAGTAATGAGGATTAAATAGGGCCATGTTTCCTGTCTTCTTTCTTCGTGGGTTTAAAACATTCAATAATTTCCCTCGGAAGAAATAAATTTTCTCCAGAACACGTATATTTTCTCCCTGTGCACATGTGTATATTTTTCCCTCTGGTCCGCAATGCAATTTTGCACAGGAAATTTTAAACCATTTTTTATACCAGTCTGTGGCAGCAAGACCATTGCATAGTTTTCTCCCACCAAAGAAACCTGCAAATCCTTTATCTGACTTTTCGGTAATGAATTCATTTGTTTACCTGAAAATGAGTTGTTCATTTTGAATGAGAGAGTTCTCCTTTTCAATGCAACGCCACTAGGATTTGAGTTTAGTGGCAGAATTGCTGAAAAGAGACAATTGCAAAATTCTTTGCAGCTCTACGGGAGAGCCAAAGAGGGAGTGTTTGAACTCTCAGTGGGGTTTTGTTACTCGCTCGTCCTCCGCTCTCTCACGGAGCTGCTGCTGCCGCACCTGTGGATCCCAGAGGCAGCATCAGTTCAGGGTGCTGGCAGGGAGGGCGAGAGCGTTGCACCAGGCAGCCGCGCTCACCACGGTGCCTCCCCTGCAACGAGGGAGCTGGGGGTACTGCCTCGGAGTCAAACCACAGCCCTGCAACACGGGTACTCATTGCTTATTTGTTTGCAAAATCATTTAATCCACCCCTTGTGAAGCAGCACTCGTGTTTCTGAGCGAGGGCCTGGAGGTTAAACAAGAGTGACTGGGAAGGGCTCACGTCGAGTGGCAAGTGGCAGCGACCGGGCGGCAGATGCTTCGTCTGTGCGCAGGCATCTTGGGTGCCCTCTCGGCGTGCACGGTCCTTCCAACGGGCTGAGGACAGCTCTCACCGTCGCAAGAAACAGCCCCGTGAATGTGAGTCTTGGTACCTCCGAAAGGCAGAAATTACTCTTTAATAGCCCCTTTATGCTAGAACACTGCTAGCAGGGTGGCTGGGCACTCTGGGAATAGATGAGTTTCAAAACGTCAGGCTCTGCTAAGATCCCAGCAGCTGTCACTGAACATACTGATGGCAGATGATTTTCAATATAGTTCATCCTCCTTGATTTTTTTTTTTTCCTACCAAGCTAAACGAAGGTGTTCCCTAAAGTTTCAAACCTCACTTTGGCTGTAGAAGTAATGGCAGATATTTTGGGGGTGGTTTTATGTGGGGAAACGCATACTTTTCAGATTTTCCTCAACTTGAAGATGATTTGAAGGTACATGATGAAATTTTCCAGAAATTTTTACATGGAGCTTGACACCAAGGAGAAAAGTATCAGCACAAGTGGAAAACATTTAAGATTGTCAAAGTGGTGTGAAATATGAGAGTAGAGGGTTAGCACAGACTGTTTCCTCCAACCTAAATTAGGTACGCAATCAAGCCTTCCCCTTGGTGCCGCAGGCGAACCAAGTCGCATTTGATGGTAAGGATCCATTTATAACTGGTTTGCAAAGGGTTAGTCCGTGATAGCCGAGGATTTGGACTTTCCCAGTAATTTTTGTTTCAACATTTGTAGCCTGTGATAAAAAAGCTTTAAAGCCTTCAGGAAAACTGCTATTATTTTTTATCCAGTGGGAAGGGGCAACCACAGAGCCAGGTGCAGTGATGCTGCTGTCAGCTCACGATGCCTCAGACAGCCCAAGACCAGCTTCTTCCTTAGCTAAATCTTGGAACGAAGGCAGGCAATGTGTCTCCAAGTCTGCAGCCTGATTTCCAGAGCTCTGTACACCCAGACCCTCTGGTCCCACCAAGGGGAAGAGACGATGCAAGTAGGCAAAAGTGGGCAAGTCCCAGCGCTTGTCTACGTGGGAGCAGTCGGGCACATAGGTTGTCCCCAGCACGTCCTAGCCACCACGTATGCCGCACCATTGGTGCCAACAAGGCTAACCCCTCTGCAGGTCTGTGTTGCTGCCAGCGTGGGTGACATCATTCCAGTCCTTGGCACGACCACACAAATGATGATCCAGCAGCTTGTAGAAGTGATGCTACTTTCAGAGCCCAAAGTGCTACTGTCTGACCTATGGTCTGACCTACTGAGCTGTAGGAGTCTATCCCTTAAATCAAGGAAGACAAAAATGTAGCTAGATTCAATACAAATTTTTAAGTGCTTTTTGTCCTGTCTGATTGTTTTTATGAGACTTTAAAATACTTTTCATCTCCCTTCTAGAATTACTTTTCCATATCAACTGATGAGTTTACCTGAACCTGTGCTTTTGTACCCAGAGATGGATTTTCTGAGTCACCATTGCCCAGGATGTGAGTTGTCCAAGCTCTGTCCTTATCTCCCTCTCAGGCAATGGTGTGGAACCTGCAACATCTTATCAGAGACTTGATTTTGCGAAAGCAGCAGTTGCTTTTGCGCCATCTCAAAAGTGGGGTCCAAGTACCAGGGTTAAGCAAAAACATTGCATTAGCATTTCTCAGCTGGATGTGAGTGCTCAGAGAAACCCAGCATTCATTACAGTCCTGCATTCATTCTTGTTACATTAGCAGTGCGTATTAGGGTGAAGGTTGAATCAGCTCAGCACTAGCTAAAGAAGGTGGTAATTTAATAATGGTGATTTGCTCATTTAAATAAGGCGCCGTATCTTTTCTCTGTAAATTCTGTCTCATTCTTGTTTGTTGCTGTTTGTGTTCTGCTGTTCATTTCGCTCATTTGCTCCGTAGTAATGATCGCTCTGGAGCTGGATTCCCATTCCCATTAAGCTTTACATTTCTTACAACCATTCCCAAGAAGGAACAAATTACATTTCTGTTGCAGGGAAACACATAAGGAGGTTGTTGGTGGTTGAACCAGAACAAGGAGCATCTTCATGGCTTGGCGGTTCCTGGAGTGGTGGTGTTGACTCAGGCCTATTCGAGGTCTCACTTGCCATGAGAATTGATTTTGATGCTAAACGTTGCTTCCTGCACATAGATTGCACCTAATAGTAACCTTACCTACCTATTTGAGGCAGAAGAACAAAACACAGCTGGAAGAAGGTCTTATATCATGACCACACAAGCTGGGGGTGACCAGGGCTGCCCGCTGATGTAAATCTCTCTGTGCTTAGATGTGGTGTCACAGGAAGGGTGCCATGAGCAGGGTCTACCAAAGTTTTGCTGTAGGAAGAAGGGTGATTTTGCTTGTTTCAGCTGCAGTCTGTAAACAAGGTATTTTCAGGCCCTGCTTAGGATGACCCTCACGAAAGGCAAAGAGCACTTAAGTCTGTCTCATGGGCACGTTGCTCGCTGGCTCCTGGGGAGCAGGGGGAGCGGCAGGCGCGGTGAGGGCCAACTTCCCTCCCTTTTCCAGAATTTCACAGGAAGGATTTTAAAATGCTGATGGCTGATTCATTGTGCTTGTACTCAGAAAGCCACCTGGATGGTAGCGCTTCTCCTCCAATCTCATCTCAGCTGTTCTACAAAATAAATTACTGTCAGCCTGCAGTACGTCTGCACTTGGTGCATTCAGACCTCTGAATATTGATAACACACAGCTGATCTTACAGTGTAATAAATGAACAGTTAATGCGAGGCTAGAACAAAATTGTCTTTCCAAATCTCAGTTCTGACCAAATGATCTTAGTCCTAAATACCCGGAGAGTACATTAAGCACTGAATTTGGTATGGCCTTGTGCTGGGCCTGGGGGAGCTGAACAGTCTACGTAGGGAAGGCAGAGGAAGGAAGATGTCAGCCCTGTTTTGCAGCATGGGATAGGATGCACAGTGGGGAGAAGGCCAAGGTGATGCTGCGGTCAGTGATGGATGGGACACAGCGGAGCATCCCAGGGGTGCTGGGTCCCCTCTATGTTCTGCTTTCACAGAGCAACCTTGGAGGCAGTGTGGTCCACTTAGCACTAAATCATTCTTTATTAAAAACAACATATGCTTATCGGGCATTTCATTTTCTGTCTCGCTGCTTCTGAATACGTTGTTGTGGTTACAGTAACCAGCCGCGCACTTTTCTGAACCATTAGCTGGTAAAAGCATTTTCTTTTAATGTCGAGAAGTGATAAGGGCTAAGTTATAACCTCCCTGAAAGTGTTTTCCTGTGGGAAACAGTCTCCTGCAGATCAGACAATACATTCACTCTTCCAGGTCAGTCTCTTTATAAGTAATTCTGTGAATCTGTCCTTTTTTCCCCTGATAATAATCTGAAGTGGCTCCATGTCTGTACACTGAGCCTCTGGACACATCTTGCAACCTTCTGGTGATGTACTGTGGGTGGGACTAAGAGAAGGCATACCCAGGACAGAGCTCATCTGGGAAACCGCTGTATGAGTTAAGATTTTGCTTTTTCTTACCAAGATTGATTTTTGCAATGAAAAAGTTAATCAAGCCCTGGAGATCTTCCTTACAATTGAGTTACAGTAGTTACTGTAAATCTCCCACTTTACTATAAAAAGAACTGCTCCACTCTTAATTGGGAAATGTGCTCTAAGTGCATAAGGGGCAACATTTCAAACTTGCTGGGATCTGAATAGCATCAGTAGAAATCATTAAATAAAACAGATGTTTTCCATCTGACAGTCAATCCAAGGATAGCAGTTAGACCCTTTAATGGAACTTAATGAGACACTTAGCAGTCCATTTCCTACTGCTCCTGGCTTTTACTTACAGCATCATCCCGTCAGCGTGCAGCATCTTGCAGGCATAGCTGTGAAGGTCACTAAACTTGGCTGAATATGGCAGCGGTTTGAGCCCAATGCCTGCACACAGGAGCATTCCCACACTGGGTTAAAAGGGTCTTCTCCCCGCAGTATAGTTTTCTGACCTGCAATAATGTTTTCTCTGCAAAGTCCTTGAAATATTTGGAAAGCCTGTGCCATCCTCAGTGCAACAGAGCAGCGACCCTTGCTGTCAGTGAAAGGAAACTCTTCATTTAGCAATCCGCTTTCCAACCCCACCTCATGCTCCTCCTGGGGTGGAAATGCTGGGAGCAGAGTTGGGGTTCATCCCACACCGGCGCAGAGGATGCAGAGGGAGATGGCAAAGCCAGGAAGCAGCGCTGGGAGCAGTCCCCACGTGGGAGCTGGCAGGCTGAAGGGTGCCAGGTTATTTGGGGGGGGGGGGGGGGCCCAAAATGCCCGGTTTTTTTGGGGGGGGGGGGATGTCACTGAAATCAATCCTGGCAATACTGGGGCTGAAAATGAGTCGAGGAGAGGGAGGAGGGGATTTCTCAGGTTCTCCACAGGTGCAATTGCATGTTAAGTAGAAAGGCAGTGAAACAAAAAGGAAAATTTTGTGCAGACTGTTGGCAAAGATGACTGTTCTTGAGTTCATCATAGCTTTGAGGTCACTGAAAACACTGATACTTTGCCTTCCCAGTCATAAAAATAAAAGGGATTTTTTTTCCCTACAAAAGGCCAAGCAGTAAAGCAGACAGAATCAAGAATTATTACAGTTCACTGTTAGCCAGGAAGGAACAGCTAAGACTAATCAGCTTTCATTTGAAAGTGTAGCGTTCCCACTAAGCTCTTGTTGCTGCTGATTTTATAGTCTTATTCTTATTAATCACTGCTATTATGAATTCAAATGGATGACAGCTTTAGGAAGATACTTGGGGAACCAGGATCAGAGATCCTCTGGATGAGGTGCTGTACAGAGACAGCTATAAAACAGGGCTGTTCATCCATAAGGGTAATCAAAGATGTCAGGAAAATAGCGTTCAGGAGAGAAAGCCTGGGAGAAAGATGACTGGATTCAGAAGAAAAGCTGGCAGTTTTGATTTCTCAAATTCCTGAGGGAAGATTATGAAAAATACTGTGTTATGGCTAAAAACATTTCAACATTACAATTTTGGTGTTCATGTTGTATGATAGCCTAAATGAAGCAATTTAAGGATATCAAGAGATGATTTCTGATATTTTGTTTTGTGAAAAGATCCAAGATTTTGATGTTTTCATGTTCATTCAGATTTTGTAGTCCTGGTGTTTCCTGTAGGACTGAATTTGTTTCTATTGGCTCTAATGATACCTTATCATTTGATAGAGCCGTTGCAAAAATAAATGAATGACTGTTTGAGGAGCACTTGGGCTTCAGAGAAGCCTGTGAAGGGGTTTGCCGTTCTCATTGCAGCTCAGGCTTTGTGTGCTGTGCCCCAGCTGGGGATGGCACAGCAGGCAGAAAGCCACGTACTGAATAGGTGTAACATATTGGATAGAGCAGAACTTGGATAAGGTTGGTCAGCGCTTTTATGCAGGGTGTATGACAAGAGATTTGGACAAATTATGTTTCCCAAGATCTACATTTGATAGTGTTTTCAATAGCAACAACTATCTTTGGTCATCCTCAGTAGATGGACTGGATTTCTTGGGAAATAATAATACTGTGCTTTTTCTCATAGCGAAAACTGTAGATAAAGATGTGTCATTACATAATGTTCGTATGATTGAAAGATGATAACTTGCTCTGAAAAAAGTAATTCACGAATTAGTGGCCAGTGGAAGCCTATATGAAAGACTATGAAGGTACCAGAACGAGACACTGTCCTGCACACTGAAGTACTTCACATTATAAATTTAACGAAGATAATCTAGCTTATTTAAAAAGGAATTGATTAAACTACTGAGATAGATAGAAATATGTATTTTGTACAACTGCTCTATTGATTCCATGTTCAGCCCATTAGTGACGATGGTAAGGAGTATGAACTCTTACAATCTGCGTAAGAAGTTGTCCTAGGCATTTCACATTTATAGCCCATGAAAAGATCTTGCCATGTGTGCAAACGCCTGAAAATTCAGAGCGGATCAAAAAGTCTCTTATTTTTTCAGCAGCCATATTCCCTTCAAAAGGATATTCTTGAAATTCATTGTAAATTCTTGCTTCTGATCAGCAGTCATAAAGTTTTTCTAGCTTTCCCTGTTCTTATTCAAATCTAGAACAAGGTAATATTTAGCTGAGTTTGTAGCTAAGTTTGTGAAGGTGCTCACTGGAAAAACCTGGAAAAGACAAGGTAGATCTCACCTGTAACTCCTGGGAAGAAGCCAGTTAACAGTAAAAGAAATCAAACCACAAATAGGGGTTCTTCAGTTTTGAAAGAGGAGATTTGAAAAAGCAGTGTGATTTGTCCCCAATATATCTTTCCCATGCTGAAGAAGAGATGAAAAAGAAAATTTTTCCTTTTATTTTTCAAACATAATAATACAATAAAAATGGGTCACGCCATTTAGTAGGAAACAGGCCATGGTTTCGAAAAATCAGTGCTTCTGATTTGTGTATTTCTTGTGGGTTTTATCACTCAACTCCCACGTTACCTAATTATATACACCTCAAATCAAAACTTAAGAATAGCTTGCTTATTAAAATCTGTCATTGCTGTTAGAAAACATGTCACTGCTACATACGTTTTGTTTCTGGCTTGCCTTGTCACCACCATTGCCACCTTAATACCCCGCTTGCCCCCGTTTACCCGTTATTTTTCTAGGTGGGTGGAAAGGGGGAGAGCTCAGCAGGTTTCTCCTGGGGGAGAGGCAGCCCTTTGGTTGGGATGTCTCTGAATCCCCTTTGCAGAGCATTTAGTAAACGGGGAGGACCCAAAGTGTATGTTACTGAGATCTGTATCTGTGCAAGTTTCCCAAATGCTCTGATCTTCTTTCTTTTGAGGGATTAATTACCTGTTATGGAAAGGGGGAGAGCTCAGCAGGTTTCTCCTGGGGGAGAGGCAGCCCTTTGGTTGGGATGTCTCTGAATCCCCTTTGCAGAGCATTTAGCAGAACTAAACGGGGAGGACCCAAAGTGTATGTTACTGAGATCTGTATCTGTGCAAGTTTCCCAAATGCTCTGATCTTCTTTCTTTTGAGGGATTAATTACCTGTTAGCTCACTTTTCAAAGGTGTTTTTTACTGATGCTATCTTTCATCTTTTTTCCGTTGTTCTTATGCATACTCTTTCGTACTTGTCACTGAGGAATATTGGGACGGAAAACTTTTATCTCTTCCAATATTGGATTTTGCTTCATGATGTTATTGCTGTGTCTGCAACAACCCAATTTCCTCCTCCTCTGTATATACCTTTATTGCTGAGTTATTACCCAGGTAAATTTTCTCTCTTGTCACTCTGCCATTTGACACAAGGTGATTAATTTAATAACAGAGGTTTTAGACGCTCCCTGAAAAGGCTGTCCATTCAGGTGATGGACAAAGGTGTCTCCCACGTGCAGTGCAGTGTGGCTGTATTTTAAGGGCTTTATTTTAACTGCATTTCACTCCTTGGCAGTTGCACTGAGCCTTGGATACAATTCCCCAATTTGGGATATATTGCCCAAGATAGAAGAGACAGCAATGAAGAAGCAAAGAAGTTATTCATTAAAGCTGAGCAAATACAGGGAAAAAAATGTGAATATTCACTTGATTTAAAAAATAAATTAGCTTTAGCTGTGTTCTCATCCCCTTTGGCATTTATTTTCCAGAACTCTGCATCCCGTCAGATTATACTAGTGTAAATGTTCTCAGAAAGCTCATTTTTAGCTAGTATACTGAATTATTTGTATGACCCCTAGGGATCAGTTCCTTGTAATTACACAAATAAAGTACTTGACTTACTTGTAGTTACGTACTGTAACTGGTGCAGTGTGCAGTTATTGATGCATATTAACCATGTTTTACTGGTACGTAGTGATCACCAACAGATCCTCCCACCAACTTCCCCTCCAACACCACCGTGGACTCATCTTGGCAGGGGATAGAGAAGCTTTCTAGTGCACAGTGCCCAATTAATTTTTAAAACCACGGTAGCACCTCGCTGCTGGTGTAGCTCAGCTTTCTTTTGATGCCAGCCAGGCACTGGTGCCAATGGTTTGCCATCACCAAGAGGTTAGTAGTGTGCTGCCAGCCTCAGGGTGAAACAAGCTTTATCAGGTAAAAATAGCCCCAAAAGTTCACTGCCCTCTCGGCCTCTGCAGTTGGACAGCGCAGGTAGAGGTCACCAGGGTGTTGTTACAGGAAACTCTTGCTCCAGAAAGCAATAATAAAGTTGCAGAAGAGTTGGTCTGAAGATGCCCCTGCGTTCCTTGGTGTGTACCTTTTCTAAGAAGTCAGAGGACAAGGCAGCTGCTGCAATTGTAAATGTATGATACAAAGGTAAACATAAATGTAACGTCAATGTAAATACAGAGGGAATCTGTAGTCCCTCTCCCCAGAGGAGAGGGTCTGTAGTCCCTCTCCCCAGAGGACTGGGGCTATCAATAAACTAAGAGACTCCAAACTTACCTCTGCCTCAACATACAGGAGAGCTCAGTGGAGTCAGGGGAGGCAGGAAAAGGCTGTACTAAAAACAGTAGTGGTGTTCTGGGGTTTTAATCCACGCTGGGAGATAAATTCCTCGTTAGCCTTAGGCAAAATATGTAAGAACTTAGTTTCCATTTCCTCCTTTGTAAAATCGCTCATGTGGGAATATCATCCGAGCACTGGGAGGTGCTGCTGGCAGACAAGTCCTGTTTCCAAAAGCAAGGAGGGAACACAAGGAGCCAAGCCTCATGATAAACCGGCAGAAGTACGTTCCTAAATCACTGCAGCACTTCCACGAGTTTACCCCGAGTGCTGAAGTTGCTACTGAAACTAAAATGCACTTCAGCTTTAAGGTTTTTTTTTAAGTTTTTGAACATTACATTGCTGCCTGTCTCTGAGACCCCTTCTTTCCTGCTGCCTCTGATGAATATTTTTTCATCTTTATCATCTTTATTCTTTGATCTGGGGTTTCTTAGGGCAGGTAGGTCCTTTTTGCGTGTCTGGGATATGCCCAGCACATCCAGAAAGCTAACAGAGAAAATGAACAACAACAATATTGTAAAGGTCTCTGATGATGAAAGGCTCATTTATTTATGTGCTGAGGTAGAAACTGTTAGCCCACTAACAGACTAAAAATTATGAAGGGATAATAAAAACAACACTGTCCAAATGCCTTTTTTTTTTTTTAGCAGTGAGAATTAAAAGGCTGGGGGTTTAGACCCATTGTGCTTTGCATCTCTGCCTATATTGTAAAAGTAGGCAATTAGTAAATCACTGAACCATATCCAGTTGTATTTTAGAGGTATCATATTAAAACCCCAATGATAAGCCACCCTATACATCATTTGATGTTTAGGTTACAAGCCTTTTTGATACAATTCACATGAATTGTTTAAAAATATATAAATCGTCTTTCTGTCTGCAGAAATAATTCAGCCCTTTGCATTCTTGGCTGGTATCACTACTGACTGCAGCTACTGGGAGCAGGAAAGGTGAATCTCCTAAAAGATTATTTTCTTCTAAGCACACTTCAACTATGTAAATGTGATTACGCTCAGATATTATTTAGTAGTCATCATTTTCACAATGGAGTCCAAACACTAATTACTTCTCACAGTTGTAATCACTGCTGTTTTACAAAATAGGAAATTGGATATAGTGCTTTGGTCATTTTAGTATGCGCAGCTCCCCAAAGCGTGTCCCTGAGAAATGAGGCTGTAACGAAGAGACTTGTTCCAGGCCACACTGGGAAGTGTCAAACTTGAATTGGGCAATTGCAGTGCCCTGACCCCAAGTTGCGCTGGCTGATTTGAAAGGTCAGATGAGGTTGTGTCCGCACCAGAAGACGGCATCTAGACCATCACTTGGCACACCTCTTTTGTCTTTTTCAATAATGATAAGGTTTCGGTGACAGCAATACATGAAAGATGGGCTGTGCTGCAAAGACATAGCATCTTGTTTTCTGTGTAATTACCTCTCCATCTAGACAGGTCCTTGCAATCTGGATGTTGGGTAGGCAGCTGGTTGGTTTAAGCTAGACTTTTAGAATTCATTTTAGAGTGAGTTTGGCAAGCTTATTTTTAAAAGTGATGTCGTAGGCTGGCAACTCCTGTCTTCTCTCACCTGAGAGAATTGTAAGAGACGATTGTGCGCCTTCATGGGATGAGGTATGTCAAGAGTAGAGGCCACCTTGGTACCAGCCTATGCTGCTGCCCACCACAGTGACCCACCCAGGGTACAGGCAGGGGAGCGTCTCTGGCTGCTGTTTGTCGTGGTTACTATGCCCAAAAAAGAGGGGCAGAAGAATCAGGCACATGGAGAGAAGAGGTGGCAGGGCAGTTCTCAGCCCTCTTGGAGCAAACACCAGGACTGGAGCCATGGGGACCACCTGGAGGGAAGGTGATTTTTGCCTTTGGGGTCAGCAAAGCTCCTCCGGTGGTTGAGCCCCCCTGTGTTTAGGGAAATGGGACTTCATACACTCCATCTATGTTTGAATAATAAGAGGCTTCATTATCACATTTCCTGCTGGCAGAAATAGTCTCTGGAGTGCAATAGTTAGGCTAGCCAAGCTGAGCGTAAAAAAGAAACGCTGTAGCCCTGGATGATTTAAGTAACTGTTGTGAATGCGCATTGCCCTACGCTGACCTGCTCACAGTTACCCAGAAAAGGTTCATATAGATCTGTAAGCCGTTTTGCAAAACTGGTGGCATTCTGCTCATGCAAAGTGTTATTTAATAGATGGGAATTCACGCCAGTGCTGTCTGAAATGTTTTCTAGTCCAAGCCTAATTAAATTTCCACAGGAACCCGATTGCCTATCAAACATCTCTGGTTTGTTCAGACCTCCGATGCTTTGGTTCGTTTGAGACAGTCATGTGAAAGACCAGCGGCAGCCCAGGTAGCAACACCTATTAGTAAGTTGGCTGCACTTCCCATTACCAGATACTATTTTCAGCTGCTCTGTACTTTGTCAGAATTTAAGATTTAAAATCTATCAGTTTTCCATTTCAGGCTGAAGTTTGTGGGGAAGTTTCAGCTCTATCACTGCAATTATTTTCAAGAATTAGACTTGGTAAAAACATTTTTTTGTCCAGTTAGAGCCTTGGGATGGGGCTTTCTTATGTCTCCATAATATCTGAGACAAGAAATTTGCATTTGCTGTGAGTTCAGTATGTACTTTTGCCCTCGCTGTGGAAAAAAAAGAGCTAGTGTTTGACTTTGGTATGAGCTTCTGTAAATCTCTCTTTGCAGATATCCAATAAAAACATATTAGGGTTTGGCAGATAATTTTTTCCCCAGCTGAGTTTGCCTTGAGCAAAAGAACTAGGAGGGATTTTTTTTTTCTTCCCCTGGGACACTTGGGGAAAAGATAAGAGAGGGGAAGAGCAGCAGTGGGCCAGGAGGCAGGAACGAGAGGAACAGTGGGGATTGGAAGCAGAAGGTGGAGAGAAGCTGGTGGGGCAGCAGGTTTTCATCTATACAAGTGTGCTTCTCCCTTCCCATGCCAGGTTTCCTCAGTTCAAATGTGGGGGTTTTTGTCTGGAAACCCACGGACCAAATAAACCTGTACTGCTTTCTATTAGTTTGCACAGATGAGGAGAGGCATCCCTGTTTACTAGCTGCTCCTCTCACTGCACACCCAGCAGCGCTGATGAATGACAGAGATGGTTTCTCCCCCGAAACATAGCACCAGGGGCTTTGTGTATAACCTGTGCTGCTGACTCCAGCGTAGGATGCTTTATTCTGCCGTTGATTATACAGCAGAGCAATACCAAGGCCCTCAGAGGGATCCTGCCCGCGTCCCTGTTGCAAACTTTCTGCCTGCATCTAGATGCAGTTCTGCAGGTTTGCAGGACGGGCATCAGTGCTCTCCTCCAACACAGGACTTGCCGTTATCCCCCTGCCATATGCCCCTGCCTGCAGGGCCCTCCCTAGGTTCCACCTGAGCAGCTTTAAAACCAGAGGTGTTGAAACACACAGAAGAGGACCCGGCATAAGGCAAAGGTGAAGGGGGGATTGTATCCGAGTATGGCAACGGTGTGTTTTACCTCCATTCACAGTGTGAATATTTTGGTTGTCTAGTTAAGCTCTCGGAGAATGCAAATCTGTCAGCGGCAGCTGTAGGAGCTTGATGGTGGAAGAACAAAGTAGGAATTTATAATGTGCATATAATTGTAAAGAGAAGGATTTTTTAGTGAGAGATCAGCGGTAGTGCAGAGTAATAATCATCTTAAAGGGTGACTCTCTAGAATTAGTTGTTATTTTGTTTGATTCCTTTGAAATCGTTTCCATACTATATAATTATCTTAAATTTTAAGTGCTTCCTGCAGTGATAATGTCTGCATTTTTGCATTCTTATGTAAATACTTTAGCAGTTCCCAGTGTAGAATTGGAAACGTCATTCAAAAACAGGTAATGGCTTTGCAAAATCTAGAGGAAGAAATTAATCTTTTTCTTCCACATCATTTTACAGTTTGTATTCTGTGCTTGTGTGGCTGTGTTTTCAGCTCTCACAGAAGCCACCTTTCAATAACAAACATCCAGTGATGGGATACACTGAAGCAAAGAGTTGAATTTCACCAATCTGAGCTTAAAAAGACTAGAGACCAGCAGCCAAACCGTTACGTCCTACAGAAAGAAAATAATTACTCTGTATACTCAATTAATCTGCACTCAGACATCCTAGGCAAAGCCAGTTAGGAATAATCATAAAAACATTCCACCGTAATGAAAGTCTAGGAATCCCTGATAAGATGATAATTTTTATGTGGTGTTGCTGACTTAAGTAAACACGAGTGGCTGGTCCCTCTGAGCACCCACGGACGTGGCGAAGGGCTGAGGCTGGGATCAAGGGCCTGGGGTGTCGCTCTTGAAGGTTTCCTGCAAGTCACGTACCCCAGAGATCAGCCAGGTGCCCAGTCTGGGCACCTGGAGCTCTGCCAGCCCCAGCCTGATGTACATTGCTGGAAGCAATGTTTAGCAAAACACCAACTAACCTGGCTGTGCAGGTGGCAGAGACTAAACCCCCAAATCCAGGGAAGAGTTAATTACCCGTTGAGCTACAGATGCTGCTGTACCTATGGCTAACTTCACAAATGCGAACACAATGCCTAAAGCAATATTTGATGTTCAGTCTGCGTCCCCTGAAGGTGCCGTGTAGGAACAAGAAGGAATATCGACAGGTTGCTCTGGGAAGGTACATTTGCCTGTTCAGACAGTAGATTATTTTGCAAGAGTGAGAAAAGGAACGAGCCTACAGCTTTCCCGTGAGGAGAGCATCAGCTTGTGATGCAAGGGGCTCGCTTACACTGTAAAGCTAGTAATGGTGGAGGTTGTATTTGAAGCAAAGAAACAAGGCGAGAGTTCTGCATTGTACAGAAGTATGATGATTAAAATATGAGGTTTAAAAGGTACTGTGTTTCACTAAAAAGTTAGGGCTTAGATTTCAAAGCAGGCTGGGAGTTCAGCCCCATACCTTCTACTAGTTTCAAAGAAGGACTTTTGTCTACCTTTGCTGAGCTGTTTTGAAAATTGACATAAATTCTTACATGTCATTTGCTTTTAATAATTTAAAGCTCAGTCCTGGAGCACTAACTCAGGCAGAGTCATGATTCATTTCAATGGGAGCTTGGCCAAAATAAGACTGTAAGGTTTGGGAGCTGTTCCAGTGAAGGGGAAAGAAATCCCTGTAAATATTGCAAAGCAAAAACTGTATCTCGGATGTACCCAAGGTAATTTCTTTCCATTTCAGCAGTCAGACTGCTGATGCCAAGGCTGATCTGGGACAGACTTTCCCTGGCTTGGATGAGAGCAGAACTGAAATCCTCTTCTATACGGTACTTGGTATCAAAGGCCATTTAACCCATCTCATGTTGTGATAGGGGACAGCAACTTGGGGCCACCAGGGGACAGTCTGTGCTGGTCTGCTGAGCCGCAGCGTACTGGGATGGACCAGTCCTGCTCAGGCTTCCAGCAGAGCTCACAGACCGGCCTCACCCCCGACAGTAACACTGGAGGAAGAACAGGGCCAGCACCTCCGCAGCTCAGTTTGTGGTTTGGTAGGAAAAGCCTGGCCCCCCGTTTGCTTTGCCCACCATGTCTCTCACCCCTCTCCTCTCCCTCCATTCCCACCTGGGTCTTATCTCTGCCCGTTCTCATCCCTCCCACCCCTGCCTTCACCTCCCTGTGGTTTCCCTGCTCACCTCTCCCCACCCGCAGGACACCATCCCCAGCTGAGCACCGGCGGTGCAAGCCTTGCTCTGCCAGCGGCTGTCTCCGGGCTTTGGGCACCGCAGTGGCACAGGGCATGGCAGTGCTGCCCTGGGATGTTGCACCTCTTCTTGCCGTGCTCAGAAAGGACCAGAGGCTTTAGCAGAGCTGGGTCTGTGGTGTAGGAGTCAAACATGGCAGATCCACCCTCCCTTATCCTCTCTGGGGGTAATTTATCCCAGCTATGCTCATTGAGGACAGGAAAATCCCAGACTGACCCAGCTCCTAACTTTGGTGTTCCTTTTAAGTGCCTGAAGGTAGATGAGATGAATCAGAGCTTGGGCTTGCACACGCAGGTCCAGATTTGGACTCAGATCCTCAGGGACATTTAGATAGATGAATCCCATTTATTTCACTGGTAGTCTTACTTTATTTCAGTGGTAGAATTTAAATGGCATTTAGTTACCCCATTTGTTCTCCACAGGCTTAGCCTCAAAGCCCAAAGATGTCCAAGGAGTCTTGCTTGCCTGCAGGAAAACTGCATCTCTCAACTTGCCAGCCCATATTCCTTGTGCAGACTTCAGAAGGCAGGTGATAGGATTCGTCAGCATTTCCCCTGAATCCTTTGTCTGCTGTGCCTTCTTCCCTCAGCCTTTTTTGTTGGTTGTTAGGTTATACTAACAACAGGTAGCCCTGGACAGTGAAATGGAAGATCAACCAGTGGGTAAATTGAAAGATGATCACCTTTTCTGATGGACAAGCTTACCTTTATACTTTCAATTGCAGGGTGGTTTAGCTCTCTGCTCTCTGCCTGGCTGGCTGCAGCCAGCTATTATTTGCTGACTTGGAAATAGATAACAAGATTTTAGAAGCAGAACTGATCCAAGGCAGTTTAGATTCTCAAGAAAAAATATAACAGTAGTTTTCAAACTAAGCCTTGGACTTACCTTTCAGGTTCCTCACAATAGAACGCACAGCATCTGTTAACTTAGTGCCAGAAGTTCTTTGTTTTAACTGGGCTTAAAAGGACTTTCTGTAGCAGAGATACAAGATTTGGTTTTAAAATCAAGGTGCTCACACCATTCAACTTTTTGTATGATTCAGCAACGAAGATTTCTCTGCACTAGAACCCTTCTAAATCCTTTCACGGAGCTCCCTGTCTGCTCAACAGGTAACACTGTCAGAGAAATTGAGATTGAGATCGAGATGTTAAATGTTCCTCGACTCAAAGTCTCAGGAAATCTGAGAGACTTGCTGGTGCAGATGTGTAAGCCAGGGAGTGGTCATGCCTATGTTTGAATTTAGTATTTTGCTACTTTTTTCTCTGTGAGACAACTCAGAATGGCAACAGCTCTTCTGTCCAAATATTGTCATAGAGAGATCTGCAGCGTTTGGCTCATGGAGCAACTGTTCCACACCATTCCCAGAAATCCGCGATTGCAGTCCAGGCTATCTTAGGTTAGGGTTTTAAATTGCACCTCTCAGAGACATTTGGGTGTCTTCCAAGTTTAAATTAGCTTTGCAAGCGTTTTACCAGGGACTTGTTTCTTCTCTGCTGCTTAGACAATAGCAGCATGGTGTCTCCCAAATGTCTGGCTCCAGAGTAATCTGTTACACAGCCCAGGGGCAGCAGGGAGTCGTGAAACAGCCAAGTGAGAGACCCTCACAAAGTCCGTATCACTGTGTGGGAAAGAAAACAGAGCTTTATAAGCTTATCTCTGTGCTCAGGCTGTCTCTTGGAAGGACGGGGCTTCCTATTAGACTGTTACATTTGTTTTAGAGAAAACTTCCCATAAATCACTGAAAAAGAAAGCATGCATTCCTAACTTCATTAGGACAGTTCTTGGAGGACTGTTAAGAGGACAGATATTATTCAGCCTGGTCTCGATGTTAATGGCATAGCCATATTGTGCAGTGAGGTATTAAAATGTTTGTTTCTTCCTGCATTATGTGGCTTGAAGAGGGCCCCTATTTAGAAGTAACAACTATAAAAACCAAAGACACTGTATTTTGGAGGCAGCTTTGTGGGCCTGTCTGATGTTTCTGTGAGGTTTCCCTGTGGCTCTGCCTGGGCTGGTTTCCGAGGGGCTGATGAGACGTGGAAGTGGCTGTTCGCTGCCCTCCTCGTCTCTCTGAGCTGTTCTGGGGGCGTATTCAGGCTTTGCTGGAGAGCGCACTGCAGTTCGAGCGCTGACTGTAACATGAAGCCTCCCATTTCTCAAGCTACGTGGTGCCCACTTGCTTGTTAGAGCAATGCAGTGTTTTAAATGCTAGTGCACGACTTCCCCGAATGACACATAGGGTCCTGTACCTGTGCCTGTTGCAGAGGAGGTTGGGCTCTGCTCTGCTGCACAGTTTTTCACGTGCAAGCTGCTGGAAAACTTCCCCAAACTTGAATTTCCATTAATTTGACCCTCAAAGTGTTTCTTATGAGAAATGCGTATATGTCATTTACAGAGAGAAATTTAGCCTGTTCTCTGCATAAGTGTCCCTTCTTAGGTGGGGTCTTTACCTGCTGAAGCAAATGTTTTCTGCCAGTCAGCATCAACTCTCAAATAAAGGGTCACTCTTACCTCTCATCCCCCTTGTATAATCCTTGATTATCTTGTTTTTAAAAGTTTTTGCCATCTGAAATCTCTCAAAACCCTCAATTAGCCTGCCATCTAATACAAACAGCCCTCTGACATCCTCTTAGCAGCACATGTTCAATAGCATAATTTAGGGAGCCATGAGGGTGGAGGAATTCCAAAGAGCATCGCCGCTCTATATCAAGAAACAGGGTTTGGCTGCCAGTACTGTCCTGGCACTGTCAAACTACCAAGGTTTGAAAAACATCCATCCATGGCATTCATGAATAAATGGATTGCAGTAAATCAAGCTCATTTGAAAAGGTCTCATTACCATTTGGTCATACAGAAATGCTGGTTTGGTCAGGGTGGAGCTAACCAGCTCCTTGAACCTGTGACATTCCCATTATTATTAAGCTTAATCTTTTTTATTTACACCTCACATTAAGCAAGTAAGCTGAATTAATAGTGACAAATATCAAATAGCCTTGATTTCTTAAAGCAAGACGTGTCTGTTTCTTTGCAGACTACATGAGCATTAGAAAACTAACCAAAATGCAGTCAAGTCATGGGTAGTATTTCCCTTGGTCATAATACCTCTTGGATCAGGTCCCGAAAGAGTCACTGCTTTTGTTCAGTGTAATGACCTGCTTGACTTTCCCGACACTGACATTATCCATGTTAAAAATTAAGCATGCAAGGTAGTGCTTTACAGAATAAAAACCTAATTAATAGGCCTATTAGTTTGGCATTAATATTATTTTTAGGATATAATTCCAGTCCAAAGACTATGCTGCATTTAGAACTTTACGGAGGTTTACAGTGGGTTCCCAAAGCATGTTTAGTAGTATATGGTATAGGTGAGGCACTTCTACGGCAGCGATTCCAGCCCAGGCAGTGCAGAGGGATGGTCTGGGGAGAGAACAGCAGCTGTCTGAGAGCACTGCTAACTGCACAGGAGGAATAACAGCAGACAGGGCACATGCCTTTGCTGAGAACTCCAGCGTAAAAGGACAGTATTGAACGCCAAAGTCTCGGCTAATCCATAGCACCATAAATATGCAACCACATTAATAAAATATACAGGCCAAATGGCAGGGCTGTCCTTCCGTGCAGAATAGACTCTAAGCTGACACTGAAGCAAGGTCCTGTTTGATGTAATGTGGCATTATTTCTTCTCCTGCAGCTCATGCTGTTATTTATCTTCCACTTGCAGCTTCTCGCAGTCAGTGAGCAGAGGCAATTTCTAGTGTGCAGAAAAAGAGCTCGTTCAGCAGCAGCTGCCTCTAAGCGCTGCCTCTGGGGCGGACCCCATCTTTCTTTAATGTCAGCGAGGTGGCTGGTGGTAGTCTGGGGAGGTCTGAGCTGAGCTGAGGCTGTGCTTGGGAGAGCTACCTGCCCAGCCTTTGGGTGGAAGAGCACTGCCTCCACGAGTTTGCCATGAGAAACATAGGGTGGCACCTCACCAAAGCAGCAAAGGACAAGGAGATCACTTCCACATCGATTTACCCGTGATAACTCACAGCAGTTGTACAGACAGGCTTTCAGCCAGGTTGCAGGTTACCACAGAAACAGCATTCCCCGTTATCACTTATTCCCACGGGAAGGACTGTAGCACTTGTTCTGACTGTTGTTCGTTCAGCTGCCCTTCCCCCAAAAAAGAGAAACCTTTGCGTGCTTTTCTTTTTTCCGTAGAATTTTAAGAGCATCCGCTGCTAAAAGGATCGTGTCTCTGCTTGTAATTAAAGAGATGTAGAGCTTGCTGCAAACACTGATTAGATTATTGGTCTTTTAGCACTTTGAGATAAATCTGCATGAATTCATGGGTGACAGTTTGAAGGAGATCTCTTCCATCTCCTTACCCCAGGGCTGATGTCCTGTGTCTAGGATACCGCAGTAAATCCCGCACTCTTCTAATTAGCCCTGCCGCTTCGGCAGAGCCTGTCTGGGGAGCTCCCTGGTGCTAGGAGAGCTGTGACCACTAAAGTGTCAGGGGAGCGTTTGGTGATGCAATGCTCCAGCATCGCTGCCCATCCTCTGTGCCAAGGCCAGGGGTGCCCCGGTGTGGCTGGGGGGGGGGGGTGGGGGCCATATCCCAGGTTACCTGTCTCCCGCAGACTCTTACAGCCCATCTGACTGCAAGCAGCATTTCGGGATGGTATGGCCAAGGCACTCAATGTGGCAGCAGAAAGGTTGTGCTGCCCTTCTTGCCCCGAGCTCCCAGGTGGTGTTTTAACAAACGCGCCTGCTGAACCCCATATCCCAGGTTACCTGTCTCCCGCAGACTCTTACAGCCCATCTGACTGCAAGCAGCATTTCGGGATGGTATGGCCAAGGCACTCAATGTGGCAGCAGAAAGGTTGTGCTGCCCTTCTTGCCCCGAGCTCCCAGGTGGTGTTTTAACAAACGCCGGCCAAGTCACCTTGTTCCAGGAGCAAATTAACCCGTGGCTGCCACCCTGCGCTTTGCAGCCCCCTCCCGCAGACTCTTACAGCCCATCTGACTGCAAGCAGCATTTCGGGATGGTATGGCCAAGGCACTCAATGTGGCAGCAGAAAGGTTGTGCTGCCCTTCTTGCCCCGAGCTCCCAGGTGGTGTTTTAACAAACGCCGGCCAAGTCACCTTGTTCCAGGAGCAAATTAACCCGTGGCTGCCACCCTGCGCTTTGCAGCCCCAGCAGCAGCAGTGTGGGTTTCCCCCAGCGGCAGCGGTCATATAGACAAATACAAGAGTAATTGTGTAAAAGGGCTGCTGGGGCAGGAACGTGTTTTCTTTCTCATCTGCTCTTGCCAGCTCGCAGACATCTCCCCCTCGCAGCAGCCGGGCTGTGACAAAGTGATGTCTCTTCATGCCACAATCATTTGCCTGACGGAGCGACTTTTCCTCGGTGCGTTCTTGCTGCAGCTTGTTGCTGCTCGGTGGAAGATACCAGGCTTTGCATGGTTTCTCTGTTCCCGTGTCCCACTGAGGCAGTGACATGCAAAGCCAAAGGGAGAGCTGGCAGGCAATTAGCAACTCAGAGGAACAAACCACAAGTAGTTCACTCAAAACAAGGCAGTTGCTTTGTCTCCTAAGGCTCAGACTCCTCTTAGTCCTTCAGCATCTCATGCCACTGGCCATGTTCAGCGAATGGCAATGAGCTCAGGGCTTGGCCATTAAAACGAGTGGGATGCAGGGCTGTCTGTAACTGAAAGCAGAACATGGTCCCCATACTTCAAAAGGAGTTTTTCAACTTAGATTTATTTTTTTTAAAAAGTAATGCATGACACACTTAAGTTGAGGACATTCTGCACAACAGCTCTGTCAGAGAGATTTGACAATACCAGGATTTGATATAAATTATAACTGCTAGAAATCTGATTGCAATGGCTGGCAGGTTATCTGTGTAATAATGGGTATGTTATAAAATAGGTTGCTTAGCATCTTTGGGGCTCTCTGCTCTAGTTCTGGGGAAGAAAGCTGTCATATCTGCCTTTTGCTTCCTTCTCCCTTCCTTTAATTTTTAAGCTTGCGTACACTGACTGATCAGAGGGTCAGAAATACCGTAAAATTGGACCATATTTATCAGAGAGACAACTTAAAAGATAGAGAACTTTTGTACGAATGCACAATAGTGAGGCTGAACAGCAAAGACCATTTTACTTTGTAATAAGACAAATGACTGAAAATATCTTACCTCCGTTATGCAACTCAATGGTACAGCCTCTTTTTAAATGTTGTGCTTCAGTTCTGGAAATGATAGAGAAAAAAAATTGAAAGGATTCAGTGAAGGGTAATGAAAATGATTAGAGGCACAGAGAACCTTTCATATGAGGAGAGATTTAAAAAGATTAGGCCCGCTTAGTTAAGACAAGAGATGAATAAGCAGAGACATGACGGAGAGATGTGGGGTAATGAATGGCATAGAAGAGGCACGCTGGGTACTTCTATGTGCTGTTTTCCAAAATTAAAAGCCGAGAGAAGAAAGCTGTAAAAAAGTAAGACAAGAAATTTGCTTACTATAAACAACAACAACGGACACATTTCAAATATGTTTTCCGCAGTGCTGGCTTCACCTGTGGAAGCCACTGTCGCAGGAAATGGAGATAATGAGCTTAGGAAAATCATGAAAAGGATTGGCTGCTCTGGGGAAAATCATGAGCCTATTGAGAGGAAAAGGGAGTTCTCCTGTAGCTTTGAATGGGAGAAGGATTCACCAGTTGGCATGATCCCAAGGCTGCTGAAACGAACCACCAGCCTCGGTGGGCTCTGGGTATTCACACACTACGCACAGCTACCTATGCACGAGGTATAGGTAGTTCAGCTTCAGCTGCCTTTGGTGACGTAAGATGACTTGATTTTTTGTCCAGGTTGAGCAGGCGGGATCTTTCCCAGCATGTTTTCAGGGAGCACATCTTTTCCAACATCCCTGTTTTCTGTAATGTCTGTGCAGGTCACGTATTGAGGCAGCTCTTGCTTTTCAGTTGACCTGCTCGGAGGGTAGCTCTTGATGCTTTGCTCAGCCAGGAAGGTTTAGTTCCTCTGCTTGACTCTCACACAGGAGGGAGGATCGTGGGAAGTTGTAGCAGATCAGATCCAAGGTCCAGCAAGTTCACTGTCCAAAGATGATCAGAGGCACATACCTAGAGAAGAATATGAGATCAGAGTGTGGAAGTACAGCGAAAACGTACAGGATACTTCCATCTCCCATTTTTCAACTGGAGATTACCTTAGTCAGAGGCTATAGTGGTGTTAACCAGTCCTTGACCTGGGAGTGCAGTCCATGAATCGTGGGGCTTTATCATGCAATAAAACCTTTGGCTAGACATTGAGAAAGTTATTCTAATCTTTTTTTTTTAAACCCCAAACCCATGCTTACACTAGTAGAGAAGATCTCTCTCCAAAGAGGCGTAATTGCAGATTAATATATAGGCTTCCCTTTACAGGTTTAGAAGCAGTAACAGGACTTCTGTATGTGTGAAACAATAAAAATTAATTATGATTTTAAAAACAGCTTCTAGGTAATAGTAGGATTGTATCACACAGATTTTCTCTGTTAGTCTGGTTTAGAGCCCTCAGACAACCTGATGGGCACTTGCTGCTTAATGGACCTTCCCAAGTTTCACAAAACAGGCAATGTTTAAAGACTAGTTTCTTCCTTTTATCATATTAGAATTTCACTGATTTTGAACTAGGACTAGCAAATCTGGTGCCCTAAAGCCACAGAAATTAAAAAAGGGTAGGTACAAGCATTAGAAGGTATTAAAATATTTATAGAGGACTTGATCATTCAGGAAATTGCAGAGGTTTTCCTGTACCATGCTTCCAGGATCATCAGGGATGCACATGTTCACTGCAGCTCAGCATTGATGCAGAAGAGAAGCACTTGGGGGCAAAGTGGATCTTCCCTCTTTCTTATTCATATCAAGTAAATTACCTCTCATAACTTCGTGGGCCGGATTAGGAAAGGGGCCTGTGTTTGACATCTGTGAGGTGTTCTCCTGGACATCTTGCAGAACTTTTAAACCACATTACAGGCTTTCTCTAACAGGATTAATTTCCTCTGCAGTAATCAGAAGAGTGTGTTCTTTCTGTATGTATCATGCGCTAGTATCTTGCCCCAATTAAGGAGTGCTTTGGTTAATCAACACAGTTGTAGAAGTGAAGCATCATCAAAAGACAGGGGAACAATAATATGATCATGCATAGTTCCTATCTCAATTAAATTTCAGCATTGTTTACAGTCACTGAGTCTTTTTCCCTGGGGTCATCAGGCGGTACATCCATTCCATGGGCAGAGCATGCTGAGAGGTGACGCAGCAAGCTTTAAATAGGTATTTATTGATGTGCCTAAATGCCACTTAAAAATCTGGGCAAAGATGACTTGAACAAGTGTTCACAACTGAGTCACTGATAAAGCTAGAAAAAGAGTAATGAACAAAACTTAAATCTCTGTATTTGTAATTAATACATTTTCTGCTTCGGTTCACTCTGTGCATTTTTTCCCTGAGTTTGTGCATTTCATTTGCTGCGCAAAGGAACAATGTCAAGGGAATAATTACAGGATCTTTTCAATGCTTTTCTCGTAGATTCAGAGAATACCTAGTGACAACCTGAAACCTTACTCTGGAAATGCTGGATATCCGGCTGCTTCCTTGGGCTCCATTTTACTCTTTCTGGAAGCTTTGTCCTAAATAAATTTACACACCCCTGACAGTTTGTGTTTCACTTGATAAATTCCTGCTGATTGCAGTATCCCAGGCAATTCCATCCTATGGAGTTGTTTGGGATCACCTTCCAGGAAAATTGTGCCTTCCTATCACTCCTGCCAGTAAGTAGGTTTCCTGATGAAAGAATTTAGTGTATCTTTTCTATATAATTTTGAATTTAATTTCTTCTTTACCTGGTCGCATGGCCGGTACACACGCCTTCAGATTGTAGTGAACTCAAGGGGAATTACAGCCTTCCACAAATTCCTGTTCAGCAGTAGTTTTTTGTTCAAGCAGCAGTTAGTTCAGCTTTACAGCACCTCCTGAGGGCTTTGGGCTACCTACGATGTCTTTGTGAGAACTCACCTGGAATAGACGTAGCCAAAATGAAGCTCCTCACTGCGCCGATAGCGCATCTGTCTTCAGAAGCCCACACAGCTTCTGATGAACATGTCTTTTGCCATGACTGGTTGTATGCAGTCACGATTACATGGTCAAACAGTCTTCCTAATTACAGTCCTACAAGACCTGTACATATTCATATATTGTGAGTTGCTCCCACTGAAATCACTAGGATTCCTCAAAATAGGTAAATTTAAGCAAAACGGTCAATATTGTGGGATTGGAACCTATCTGTGGGAACTGTAATATATCTGATCCAGAATAAATTGCTTCAAGATAATTGTAAGTTTCCATTCCTATAGCAAACAGCTTTTGGTGGCTTCACGAAATACCAGTTTCTTCAGAGAATCTTCTCACACTGGTGATCTAAAAGCTGTTATTTCTGATAAAGTTAAAGTTGAATTATTCACATCTTGTGCTGTTGATATCACTGCACATTACTGGGTGATGATCCAGAGGCTACACCCTGGAACTTCACATGCCAAGATGGAGAAAATCAATCTCTGTTAATAAAAAAAGGCAGGCTCAGTGGCGCAGAAAATCACTACTCTGGAGCCTTAAAGAAGCTCCTTCAAAAATTCATGATTATAGAATGGAATGCTGGGCTACATTATAGTCCTGAAAGAAATCAGGATATGAAGGGAAAAAAATCCAATTTTCATTAAGTGGAGAAAATAAAGAATAAATCCCATATGCAGACATAGTCATTGATCACATGGAATATAATTATATGCTCAATATGTAAGAACATTTTCCAAGTTTCCCAAGTACCCAATACTTTTCCCAAATACTTTTCAAAGTTAATTGTTTTTCTTGTTGTTTATTCATGCTCCTAGCACTAAATCCATCTGAATAAAATTTCTGATTGTTCGGGTCAACTGCTGTAGGGTAGCTGCAGGACATTCAACCTATAGTGATATGCAGACATTTAACAAACTCAGTACTGACCTAATGACTTAAACTTACTACTCCATAAAGCATTTGGTGATGTCCCCTGCTGCTGGTATCCACGCTGCAAATACGGTATGCAATAAATAGCAGAGAGCAAACATCTTTGCCCTCCTACGTGCACTGTGCCTACAGCCATCCTGATGAGAAGCTTCTATAATATGACAGAAACTTGAAGACACTAAATACCTTCTTTAAAGCACATTTCCTATTTTCTGTCTACGGGAAGTCTGAATTCCTGCATCACGATCATTTGGGGGCCAGAAGAATTAATATTCAGTCTTGCAGTGTAGGTGGGTGTGATGGCTGATAATTTGGATGGTCTTTGGCTTGAAACACGGCTTTTGCACAATTAGAGCAGGAAGAATTCCAGCTTCGCTTTTACAGTACTTTAGCTTTCAGCCTTGGCATACCCGTAATGCAGTATTTGTATGGAAGAGACTGGATTATTTTAGATGTAATCTAGTCAGCTGCCTGGAAATACAGCCACTCTCAGTGTATGCTACAAGGCCTTTTTACCATATTACCATACACCAAATTATTATTTTTAATTATTTTTCACATATTTAATGCAGCTGCAGATCTATTCATGAAGAAACATTTCAGTAGTTCAGCTGATCAGCTCAAAACCAAGAAGCTCCTGACAGTTCATCTTGCTTACTTAAGCATGGCTGAGTCATGACTACAGTGAATCCAGCACTTTCTTTAACTTTTATTTATTCATTCATTCTTTCATTCCCTCATTCATTGTTAGGGTGCATGTGTGAGGGGCTTGGTGAGTGCAATATACTGTCATGTGGGTGCCATCATCCCTGACTTCTGAGGGATGATTGAAATATTACTTCACACAAATACCTATTTTTCATGGTTTGCATAACAATATATTCATAACATTGGACTTCTCAGAACTCATTCGAATTATTTTCATTGCAAAGATGGACAAAGAGGACAGCTGAGAGACAGGAAAAAACTGGTTTTAGGATTCAACACTTATTTATAAATTTCATCATCCCTGACTTCTGAGGGATGATTGAAATATTACTTCACACAAATACCTATTTTTCATGGTTTGCATAACAATATATTCATAACATTGGACTTCTCAGAACTCATTCGAATTATTTTCATTGCAAAGATGGACAAAGAGGACAGCTGAGAGACAGGAAAAAACTGGTTTTAGGATTCAACACTTATTTATAAATTTTCAATAGGATTGACTAGATGACCTGGAAAAGATCAGTTTTAATTGGGGCACTCAGCCCTCTCCCAACTTTAACTTGCACTTCCTCAGTACATTATTAAAGAATTTGCCAGCAAAGAAAACATAATGGCCATTTTGCACTTGCTGCTCCGCACTGTATTTTGAACTGATGTGCTGATAGAAGCCCTGTCCATACCCAGTTAGGTTGGCACATGGACACGCCAAGCTCAGAAAAGTACATTTTAATTGTAATACCCCAAATCAGGAGCACATTTGCTAGCATTCCTCATTCAGAGCTTCCCTTTCCAGTTCTCCTCCCTGGCTTTTTTTAACGAGTAGGAAAGACACACGTTGGATTAAACTAAAGGCAAGTGATGGGTGGGAACAAACACTTGCAAAAAGTAAGCAGCTGCTTAGTATTCAGGAGCAAGCAGAGCACTTCAGCTTCTGCAAACAGCTCATGTGGGATCAACTTTTATTTGGCAAGGAGGATGCCTTTCCCACCATGCAGCACCTTTCTGACGCTGCAGCCGTAGCTGAGGAATTAACCAGATGTCAGTCAAGCAAAGGAGCACAATTCTGTGCCAAGCCAGTCAGGTGAATGAGGTGGTCTGCTTTAGTGCCGGAAAAATTGGGAGGGAATTTGGCGTGGTAACCGAGCACATTACAGAGAGGTGTCTTTGTTTCCGTGCCCCGCTGATTGTTGCAAGTAATCACCACTGTGGTAGTAACTGCTGAACTGTGGGATGCTCCAGAGGGGGGATTGCTGTCTGTGATGCTCTTGGGGGATGGCCGTCAGGCTGGTGCGCGCCATCAGGCTGGTGTCTGGCTGTACGTGGGCGCAGCTGCAAACTCACTTATAGCAGCACAGGGCTTCCACCACGGCTTGTTATCACAAGCCTCACAGCCGAGGGAAAAATCAGGGGTGAAGGAGTTTTTTAGCGTCTGCCTTTCTGTCTCCCCACTCTGTTTCAAGGGACTCTGCAGGCTGTTGGCTCCTGCTGCTCATACCGAGGTTAACTTGCTTCCTAAGGGAGCCAGAGTAAATGTTGTGGTTCTGTTTGCAATCTAACCCTCTGCTGCTGTGTACAAGCAGGCCTTCTGTACCCGAAACAGCTCCAACTTACTGTACATAAACTATAATGTTCCAGTGGGAGCACTGTAGTTTTCCATTTTGCTGCTAATTGGATGATACACTTGTAATAGTCTTTGTTAACATGGCTAGCGCTGGGCAGGGTACAGTGGCGGAAGGCTTTTATTTAGAAATCTTGCAAAATGCAGTGCCTGTCCCCATTTGACAGCAATTGAAACCAATCGTCAATTAACTAAATAACAGCCAATTAGCTTGAAGAAAAAAAGAAGAAAATTGCTTACTTCACACTCTTTGTTGAAGCAAACGCCAGTCAGAGGATGGGAGGTTTTTTTCTTTTTCCTATGAGAAGACAAAATGGCAAAAGATGTGCAGAAAATGCACAGTGGGGTTTTTTTTTTAAATACCATCTTTTTCTCACACAAGAATATTTGAGAAACTAGCTCCTGAGACATTTAATTTCCTTTGATTTTTTAAAATCAAAATTACAATCATTATGCAAGCACAATTTTTCCTCCTTTCTTTCACGCTGCTGTAGGATACTTTAAGCACAAGGGCAGCCCCACTGAAGCTGGCTGCCTTCATAAGGAAAGACCAGCAGACAGCTGGCTGCTGTGCGGTGCGACGACAGGCAGGACTGTGATATTAACATTTGCATCACCAGACCAAGCCCTTCCTCTTTCATATTTAATGGACTTTTAGGGGTCCATAGGTGAGACGTTGTCAGAACTTTTAACGTTAAAAAACCTGAAGCACCCAGAGGCGTTAGGAAGCAGCTGAGTGGTGCTGTCAGGACTGGCATTTTGGTCTTAGGTCCCTCCAAGACCCATGTTTCATGTCTGTATCCTTTTTTGAATCTGGGCAATAGTGTCAAAAGGTATTGATTGAGTCAAGACCATTGCACAGTGAAAGCCAGTCACACCACTGGCAGGAAGAAAAAGTCTCTCTCCTGGATTATTGCTCTTCATTTTAACTGTCAGCCCAATACCGTCTCCCCAAAAGAAGCAGTGCAATTCAACATAAAGACTAAAGCTTGATCCTGTATGCTTTCAGCTGTGGTACCGTTAAACTCTTGCCAGTCCCGGAGCAGAGGCTAATGTCTGCATGGGTCTCTGACAGCTGGGCTTTCAGTGGATGATACGCTGGGCAGAGAAAGAGCATAGATTAGACCAAAGAGGCAGCTGCTACAAGCTAACTTAATATTGCTGGGTTAGTAAGAGATGACCATTTACTCATGGCATCCTGGCTTTGAATTTTTATTGCACTTTCCTCATAAGCAGTTAAGGCCAGCAGTTAATGCACAAAGGCATTACGTGGCCTCGCTTCTCGCCTGTGGGGCTGGACCACAGCTGGTTCCTTGGGGTTGACATCAGGGCTGCGTCTGCCTAATGTCCATTAGTTGCATCAATCAATATTTCTTCACTTAGACTTTTTACTCATTGTTCAAAAAGATTTGGTTATGCTACTTTGAGCTGCTCACAGCGTCATTTCACGGGTTTCAAATTGTGTTACTCTTTTGTTAATACTTTTAGGGCCCATGTTTCATAATTGGATAGTGGAGGGTGAAAGGTATATCTTTTAACCGTCGGGAAAGCAATGAATATTGGATGCTTTTTCATTAACTGATGTGAGATTCAGCACTGCACATACTGATCTGTTACTCTCTTACAGGAACATTTCACACCTGAATGCAAGTTCAAAGAATCAGTATTTGAAAACTACTATGTGACGTATTCTTCAATGATCTACAGACAGCAACAGTCTGGCCGGGGTTGGTATTTGGGTCTTAACAAAGAAGGAGAAATAATGAAAGGAAACCACGTGAAGAAAAATAAACCTGCAGCACACTTTCTTCCAAAACCATTAAAAGGTAATTGCTTGGGTTTGCTCCGTCTATCTGAACTGACATTATCTTATGTCAGAGATGTTTAATTGCTGTGCATACACATTTGAAGGGTTCAGCTACTTATATAACAGGAGCATAATGTTCTGTAACACACTGTTAATCTAACCAGAGCTGCTTTTTTTAGGTTTCTCTACGTTACCTCTGCATTTCTCTCATCTAACCAAATACGCGTATTAGTTTCTTTGTGCCCAAAGCCCACAGTGTCTCCATTATAGATAACGAAGGCTCTACCTGGAATGGCTCAAACATCTGCTCATAGGCCACCAGCGACTTGCTGTAGAGCTTGTCATCTGTGCTTTATGTTACAGGATGTTTGTGTGTCTGTTTTTGCCTGAGATAAAATTCTAAGATGCGGTGCTTATTAAACCGCAATTAATGCGGCATCAGCATACGACATTAAAGGTAATAATGCATGTGGCGTACGTATACTGCTGTGTATTAAAAGCCGGGACGTACAATCATCCCGGTTAACTGAAGGATCTGAATCAGGACTGTGGTCAGACTTGGCTCCCTCTCTGGTCAATGCAAAGAGGGAGATCTCAGTCGATGTATGGAGGTGCTCCTTTTCTCCAGAAGAACTAGCTTCCATATGCTCCTTCCTTAAGAGGAATGAAGCCTTCTACTTCTGGGTTATGCTCTTAGATAGGCTTTATGGCAGTGTCATTTTGAAATCAGAGAGGATATTTCAAAGGTGCATAGCCCTGGGTGGATGCTGGACTAGTTTGGCAGTCTACATTTAGGACTAGGTGTTAGGCAACTGATGTCAAGATTGATCCTCACTTCTAATGTGTGTGGAAACAAAGGAAAAGAAGACTGAAAATCCATTTTCGCACCCAGCTGCTTAGGCTAGGTATACAAGTCACAGGTCGAATCACAGCTGTCGACAGTGCTACTTCACCATTAATAAGGAAATGTTGATTTATATCAGCTTAGGTCTATCTTGCAGAGTTTTGCAAGTGCAGTGGGTAGGTGGGTGATTTAACCGGGAGAGGGAGGGAGCTGTGGTTTTTCCCTTCTCTAAAATGTCATTCCCTTGAAGAGGACCTCAGAGGTTCTTAGGGAGTGTTTGAAATGGAAGAGGTCTCCTTGCCATGTTTCTTTCATTCACTCCTTACATTGCATATTGCTGAATGAAAAATCCCAACGTTTCGCAGCCAGACTTTGCACCCACAGACTGAGTAGCCCGTAACGTGTGCTGATGTGCTGCCTCTTTTTTGCTTTGCAGTGGCCATGTACAAAGAGCCTTCTCTCCACGATCTCACAGAGTTCTCAAGATCTGGAAGTGGGACCCCAACAAAGAGCAGAAGTGTTTCAGGAGTGCTAAATGGGGGTAAATCCATGAGCCAAAACGAGTCAACGTAGCCAGGTTCAGGCAAGCCAAGTGCTCTCTAAACAGAACCTTACCTCTGGATGCAGTTGAATTCTTACTAGCAGTCTTTCATCCAAACGTTCAATTGCCCAGGACAAGCCACCGAACTTGCATAGGTCACTCGTTTATCAGCCATTAGATCTACTGGTTGTCAGAGGATATACCCCAATAATGTAGAATATGCTTGTGCATATCACAAGGCACTTGGATAGCCAGCAAACATAACTGCGGAATAAATCTCGGAGAAGAAATGTCCAGCTCTTTCTCTCTCTCTCTTTTTCTCTCTCTCTTTCTCTCTCCCCCCCCTATGCTTTGTGGAATACGAAACAAAAACATTTCACAGCATTCACTGCTGATAAGAATTTGCTTTCCAACTCAGAAAAAGACCACTTTTGCTCTTCAAAGGAAATTTTAATGCTTGTATGTTTTATAGGGGCAAACGAAAAACAAATATGTAAACTCTGTTGTTTCCTTGGCTTACCGTTTTATATCTAAGGCTTGATAAAAAATGTATCCTTTAATTTGGAATAGTGCAACTTTTTGATTTCTGAACTCCAATGGGTCTTTAAAGCTATGTCTTTAAAAAAATAATTAAAAATTCAGGGTTGGAACTGAGAGTTGGTGTCTCAGGCTCAAGCAAACAGTGTTCTTGTGGTTTTAAACACAATGAAATATAAATTTTTATAGATTTGTAGTTTCTGGTAAAGTTCTTGTGCTAACCCCAGTCTGTAGGAATTGAGTTGTTTTGTTATCCCAAGTGGAAGGTAACAGAAAGGGATAAAATTATCCTCCAGTGTAGATTTCTCTTAATTCCATTTTGTGTGTCATGTTAAACTATTGTTGTGGCTTCTTTTCTAAAGACAGAAACTGTGGAATTAAGGTGACTTAATTTTTTTATAAGAAACGTCTTATTTGTAAAAGTCCTTCTTTCACTGTAACGGGCACGTGAATATTGTGTAGGAGGAAGCGTTAGGACAGGTTACCCCTAAACAACATATACTTATACATGCTATTGGAAACAATTGTTTAAAAAATGTAGTTAGGTTTCCATTTAGGTCATCATGTCTGTTGCATGGGAGAAAGTTGGAATATTGGCATAGAGTTGCATGATGTGTAAGATTTTGTGCATTAATCATCGTTGGATTCTGTGCTCCAAAACTGACATAGTTCTGTACAGGCAGCTTTCTGCCTCGTACAAAAGAGTTGTTTATTATTTGTTGTATACACAACCATGCACTGAATAAACTATTTATATTAAGATGTACTTTTTAAAAAAGCTTGTTTGATTATATGATGTACCTCCACGATCAATTTCAAGGGAAAGGGTTGGCAGTTAAATTATAAAGTTATAAAAGATGCTGTAATTCATGTTCAAAATCTTTCTATGTAATGGGTGATTCCCCTGTAATGCCGTACACTATACAAATGAGAACATGTTCTTTCTTTTGGGTATTGTTAGAACTGGTCTTACATGCCCAGCCGAGATACTCAAAACATGGTGATGATTAAGTGCCAAAAGTCTCGGTAATGGCCCCTCTGCTGTGCGCTGCTGGAGCCCCAGTGAGTTGCACTCCTCTGCTTTGAGCTTCTCCAGCTTCTCCGTGTCTGCCCTCCCTGTTAGACTTCCTTAGTGCAGCCGCGTAGCACTACCTCGCAGCACACCTCCCCACAGCCCTCGGTACGGGGGGTCCCAAAGAGAGCCGGTAAGTCAAGCGCTGCTTGTGCCAGAGTGGCACCTTGAGGATGCTCAGAGTTTGCTGTGCATCACTGCAGGTACACTTTAGGAGCCAGCTTTATCTGGTCTCGAGGAAAAAGGCTCCTACGCCTCCTGCCTTTGTGCACGTGCTCTGGAGAGAAAATGTCCCTCTTTCCTGCCTTTTCTCTCCAAAAACATCAGTGAGAACTTTTCTCATCTATAACATCCAGGCAGCTCTGACAGGTGAGCTTCACTCATCAAGGTGTTTCAAGAAGTCCTGGGAGGAACAAGTTCTCACCATGGGTAGCTGAAGAACCAGTTCTGGAAGGTAATAATGGGAATTGGAGGCAAAAAGCTACATATAAATGTTAGCCTGAAATTAACATCAGGTATTCTGCTGTCTGCTCTGTGTCCCTCACACTTGACCAAGCTGGAATTAGACCTCAGACCAGGCTGGGACAATGGGGTTTTTTTAAAGGTTGGGGCTGAAAGAGGAGGGAAGGAGATTATGTTTCAGATGAAACCCCTAGATTTGTTGTTTTGTGGCAAATAGTAGGCAAAGAGCTCCGGCTTGCTGAGCTCCCATATTGGAGCAGGGTGTTGCCCTCCCAAATACCACCATCTTGCTGGCCTTCAGAGGGCCTGGGGGTCCTCAGCTCTCCCCTTCCAAAGGGTGAAGAAGGTGGGAGCACAACCAATGCCATAGAAATCCTTAAAAATTGAAGATGTGGCTGTGATTGCTCCAGAGATTTTGATAACTCAGTGAGTCTGGAGCACCTGTTCCCTTCAAGTGCTATGCCCTCGTGGAACATTTCTCTTAACCCTCCCAACCCCAAACATCAGACTTATTGAGGTGCATGTTCCAAAAAAGGAGTCCGAGTGCCTTAGGAACATAAAACCTGATTAAAAATAGGCATATTTGTGGCAAAGCTAGTTAGATACATCGTTCAATGCTGAGCATTTACTATCCTAAAGATAACTGGAGGTCTGCTGCTTTGCTTTATAGCTGCAATCTTACTGTTGTTCCCCGTCCCCATTACATCCAACCTTGAAGGTCAACTGCAGTGAAAGAAAAATGCTCATCTCACAAATTGCCCTTTCTGAGGTCTGTAGTCTGACCCATCTTTCATATTGACGTTGGCATCAGCTGTGAGCGTTCACTGCCAAGTCCCTAGTTTCAAAGTGGGCTAACAAAGCCCACTCTTGGATTGAGAGGAGAAGAGAGATACGGTAGACAGACGAGCCATAAGTAGCTGGTTTTGACAATTATGTTAAATTTCTGACAAACCTGTTCCAACAATAGTTTTTCCTTCAGGGTATTGTGGACTGAAAGGAGAATACTCTTGATAGAGTCCTGACAGTAGACAAAAGCTCATGTACACTATGGGCAAAGTGGGGGATAATGCCCAGGGTTTTACATGAAGTCTCTGGAGCCACAGACTGAGATTTAATAAGGAGAAAGAGTTAAATGTGCCTCCGCAGACAGTGAAATGAAGGTGATACTCTGACCCAGCCAGCAAAGACCCTTGGGTAGACAAGAATGTGGCTTCAGCAGAGGACCAGATTTAGGAGCCAGACTCTAGAGCGTTTACTTATCCTTCAGCACCCATAAATTAAAAAGTCAAACAGATGACTCCTGGATAATACCTTCCTTTAAGAAATCTGCTAGGTGTTGGAAAAATGTCCATGTTGTCTATCAAAAGAAAACTTAGAGCCACTTTGCTCTGCCACACGCACAGTGGCAGAGTGCAGTAAGATGCACACCTGGAATGAGGACAAAGCCCGGGGGCTGGTATGAAACCAAGCCCCGCACTGGCTGTGAGCCACTAACCATCTGCAGAAGGCTTGGTCTCAGGCCCTTCTGTTATTGCCAATGTGATGGCTGATGCCTTTCATCTGCCATTTCTCTTGTCCCTGCCTCTCCACCAATGCTGCCCACGCTCCGTGTGGTGTACCACGGGCCTGGAGTTGGCTCAGGAGGTGCAAAACTGGCACAGTAGCTTTCTGATTCACCTGGGCTTCACTTGGCAAAGCCCTGAGCCACCGCAGGGGCTGTGCAGAGACCTTATGAAAGGCTGACAAATACTACCTGCCAACCCAAAAGAAAACAGGTCACCCATGAAATTGGGAGGAATACTGCTAGGAGCACAACAATTATGAGGCAAAACTGCCGCCTTTTTGTGATCCACCTGTCAGAGCTGCTTTCTCGGAGGTCTCTGCAGGGGACTCAGTCACTGCCTGCTTGGCCTGGTTTTGGGGTGAGGGAGGGTGGGAAGAGCTCTTCTCTGTATCACAGAGATCTTTCTTTTTTCTTCTTCTTTTTTCTTTTAATTTACCTCGTGCTACCTCATAGCATGGTTGTATCTCCATAGCCACTTGCTCAGCCATGTTCATCGCTGGCACGATGGAAGACAATTCCCTACTTGGGGAAAATATCTCCCAAGTTATCCCAGGGAAGAACGGTGCGCCTCCTGCAGCACCGTCTGGTGTCCCCACCACTGGTTTCCAGCCCACGGGCCAGATTTTCCGGTGGGATAAAGATGGTGTTACAAGCTCAGGGATGCTGTGGTACGCCAGGCCTCTCCCCAGCTGAGCACCAGCACGAAAGCCAGGTCTGGCAGAGCTCTGCTGTGTCTTGAGTATCTCTGCGTGGAGACCAGAGCCAGCTCTAACAGGTTTAAATGTCTCCCTGACAAATCTATGACCAGGACACTTTTGCAGGACAGAATCTGTACGTAACAACCTCCTCTCTCCTAATAAATGATTCTCTCTAAAACAGACTCCCTCTTGTCTGGGCTCTGAATTTTACCACTGCAGGTATTTAAGGGTTCTCACTCCAGCACTGGTGCGTTACACCATTAACTTTCCTTGGCATATAGACCCCTCTGTGCTAACATTGTCCTTTTCCTATGTCTTCTTGAACCAGAGAGGGGCAACTTGAACGGTCAAGACAAGACCACCACAGATGGATCCTTCAGTTGCTGTAGCCTCGCCATGGTCCATGGAGGACACAGAAAGTGTGATGCATTTTACCAGCTCAGGAAATGGCTACTCTAAATATTGGAGCTCAGTTTCCTACACAGTGTGAGACCAAGACAAAAACCACCATGGTTTTGTCTGACTTTGGCTCTGCAAAAATGACATAAAAGAATGGTAGAAAGCCTATTTAAAATAAATTGGTTTCTTAGGAAAAAAGCTCTGCCATGCAATTTACCCTGAATAACACCATCTTTGGGCTTTTTTTCAGCTCTTTTTAGGGGAAGATGTCCTTGACAACTTAAAATTCCCAACTCAGATCATGGGTAAATTTTTAAGAAATTCTCTTCCCTGGCATGAGTGAGCAGAGCTGTGGGGCCCTGTTCTTTCCTAGCAGGTTGGCACCGAGGTTCATGCCTTTTGGAGAGCAGGATCCTGAAACAAGCTGGGTTTGCTGGTGCATGATGGCTTTTATTGCTTATCGGCTCCAGTAGCAGAGCCTACCCTGCTTTGGGAACATGCCACGTCAGTCTGGGGGGCACTCAATCACCCTGCCCTTCTGCAGCTCCTCTCATGGGGAAGTTTAAATATTAAAGGAAAACCCAAATTTGAAACACGTTTTACATTAATCAGAGAAATTGAAGTAATAAATTATTCCATCTCATCAGGAACTGGAAGACAGTTTATAAGGTTCTCTTCAAAGATCATTATTAATGATTTGGAAGTTAAGATTCTTAAATACCATGTATGGAAAATTACTTTCAAGCACCTGTAGGCCTAATCTTTTCCTCACATATGTTTGGCATTTCTCACCTAAATTCAACAACTGGAGGGGCAGGACAAATGCTTTCATCTCCCATGGGTTTCTCAGCATCGCACATCGCACACTCCTTTTCTGAGCTTGTCCCCTTGCCGAGGACAGGGTCACAGGTCCACCCTCCGCCAAGGCCATCACATTTGTAGGTGGAGGAAGAGTTGTCCCTGTCCTGGCATCTGTAGTGCACAGGGCTGGTTGATTTGATGAGATGTTGATCAGGGCTGATCTGAGCTGTCAATGGCATATTTTGGGGGGGGACACAGCCTACTGGCACGTCTCTTTTACACTCGGTCTTTGCTCCTGCGTGGAGATGTCTCGGTTCAGAGCGTGCTCCCAGGGGAGCCTGGGGTGAATTCGGGGGCTTTGCACTGAAAAGAACTGCTCAGGCACTGACGGCAAAATGCTGCTTGCTGTGGCTGAACGGCCGTGGCGGCAGCAGCGCTGGGAGGACCATGGCTGGCGCCTGTTAAAATTAATTCATTAGTGAATAGACTGCAAAGCTCTGAAAAGTAATTTGTCATGATTCGTCACCCACACCTTAAAGAAAACTAAGGCACAAACAAAAGCCCTATCCAACTGGGGTGAGCAGATCATTCTTTTGCCCTTCCTTTGTGTATTGATTTAATTCAATTATTGGACCCAGTTCTACAAAGCAAGGCCCTGCACTTGGAGTGGGGGCACGGACTCCATTGTCCAAACCTTTGCAGCAGGGAAGTTTCATATAGACAAGAACTCAGAGCTCTTTTAGTGTTTTCAAACAATACTGTATATGTTTTGAAGAAAACCATAGTGAGGTCTGAGCCAAAGTCAGTGAAAACTGTCTTCTCTTTTTCCTACTGTGAGCTCAGGATCAGCCCTGCAAACAAAACCTCAGGGAGACAAATCTGTGGAAGGAAAGGTTTTCAGACACCGTCTCAAGGGGAACAGGAAAAAGAAAAGGTAGAAATGAGTTTACATGAATTAGTGTTGTACTCAGAAACCCTCCAAAGGACACTCGGAGCATCCCTGGTGCTGCACACACAGGTGTTCCAGGGAAGGGGTAATGGGAATAAAATGTCAGAAGGAAAATGACTCTTGTTCAGGGATATTTCTGGTGACAGTGGCTTCACCACACATTCCTCCAGGTCACTGTTTAGCTCTACCAAAGGTGTTTTAGAGCAATGAAGTAGAAGTTTCACTTTCCTTACGATGAACAGGACAAGGCCAATAAAGGGAGGTGAAGGAGGGGATGGAGCCTAAGGATCAGAAAGTGGGACACGTTCTCCGTGAGAGGCAACAAAACCACTGCCACTCATTGAGTTTAGCAGGACTTAGCTCACACCCTGACCCACGACCAGTACGGCAAAGTAATATGGCAAAGTTCAGACTCCTCTGTTGTGGATGTCTCAAGGCCTGATCCTAATCTCGGTTGCAGAATACACCACGGACTCCAGTAAGTCCGGAGTCCCATGCTGATTTGAAGTACCTTTATCTAGACCAGCAATTCACCCTATTGCTGAAGGACCTTAGATGCTACCTCATGCGTAAGTATGTTACAGTGTTAATCTATGAAATATTTTTAGATAACAAAATTAACCGGTTCAAAACTTAATTAATCCTATTTCCTTCCCAAAAGGCTTCCTTCAAATGGTACTTGAAATAGTTTTACTTTCCTCCATTGTCTGTCTAATGCACTGGTGAACTTTTCCTTCTGAGCTTCTCCGTATTTTAATTGTCTGCTCATCCAACCATGCCTTCTGATAATTAAGCGAGTTAATAATATAGAGTGATCTTTAAAAATGAAACTTCTTTCCTTGTTAAGCAAAAGCAGAACTTTTGTTGTTGTTTAAAGGGGTGGGTTTTTAACTTTCTTCATTTAAAAGAACAATTATTGCCTTTGGAAGTAATGACAACATTTGGGAACCCACCTGCTACAGAGATGCTGGTGAAAATACTACTTTGCATTAAATAATACAAAGGTTTTGCATTAGATAATATAATGAGGTTTTTCTAGGGAGTTTCAATCAGCGGATCTTATGATCACTTAATCAGGGTAGAGTGAGCAAAACAAAGAGAAAGCGAAGGAAATCATAAACCTGTCAGGAATATGGATGCTGCTTTTACCAGCTAGTGTCCTCTGCTGCTTGGATGATCCCTAAGGCTCAACCTATGAACACATCACCAGCCTTACCTTCCTGGTCACTAATGCTTGGTCCTGTTGTATCCTTTTCTGCAAATTTAATCAACATTCAAGATGCACAATGTGGAGCCCAGGCACGCGTCAGCCTCCCACGGCAGGTCCACGGCATCCCTGCTGTCATGCAAAGCCAGCATCTCATCAGTGTTTCCCCACTGGAGGTGACTTGCTGAGGGTCCTTCTCCTCCTCAGTGTGGCCCCTCACAAGATGCACATTGCAGAACAGGGGACCGTACCTACCCAGTTACACATCTGGCTCCAGGAGAGCTTTGGCAGCTGCTCACCCACAGCAGAGCCGGCCTCCAGCACATCTCTCTGTGGCATGTTACTGAGCCAGCTCTAGATCATTTTCATTTTCAAGGGAGACAAAGGCAGAATTCTTCCATCATGCTCCACATCAGACAGACAGCAGCCCACTCGGAGTTTAAATTCTGCCAAGGAGGAAAATGTCTTCACACAAGCACATTGAAATGTATTACACACACACACACACACACACACACACACACACTCTCTAAAGATACATATATATACACACACACACATATTAAAGATACATATATACACACACACATATATACATTTTATATATATATTATAGGTAGATGATAGATAGACAGACAGATATAGATAGATAGATCTATGTAGATATAGCAGCTCATGTTTGTCATACAAGAGCTGCCTGGCAAACAGCTTGAACTGGTGAGAATGGGGTTGGCACCAGCAAGCTCAAAGGAACACCTCGTGGTGCAAAGCGAGCTTAGAGCACACAGCAATCCACCTTGCCAAGACAGTAAACTGGAAAATATTTAGGAGATGAAAACCCTGCTAGCCTTGTTCATTGAAGCACTTTCACAAGCCCCATATTCCCCTTGGTACTGGCTGACCCACCTTGTACAGTGAGCAGGAAGGGACCGACGCTTTGCTAGAAGTCAATTACTTCTTGATCAAAGTTTGCAGTAGGAAAGGCTTTGATCCGTCAGGGTGAAGTGCAACGGTGAAGAATTGCTCAGCAATGGCATGAAAGAGGAAAGCAGACTCCAGTCCCTTGACCAACATGGCAACAGGGAGGGGAAGCAGCTGCTAAAACTTCACAAAAAGCTGCACAAAGACCTCAAGTCTTTGAAAACTGCCATGGAAATGCAGAAGGGTTTAAGCAGCTGACAAAGATTACAGAGCTGGATGGAGCTTGCCAGGCAAGGTGAGAGAAGTGCGGGAAAAGGGTTAATCACCAGCAGGGTTAAAGGAAATTAAAAGTATATGTGCAAAAAAGTACTGGGAAGAGAGAGTAGGCCTAGGAATAACCGCTGAGTGGGATGGTATTAATGATGACTCAAAAGTGGCGAAGAAGTTACTGAAAGTCGGACTGCCTACAGATCTAGGCATTTGTCTTAGTACCAGAAGTCTTCATTAAATGCCGGTAAAACTTCCAGCCGTCTGGTTCTGAACCACCGAAGCCCGTCTCTGCTCTGATTGCCCAGAGCACGGGGTAAGTCACCTCCTTGCCTTCCTGGGAAAATGGCTCCAAGAGGAAGAATCACTGTAGTTACAGAAAGGTCAACCAAAATGAATGAGCTCGTCAAGCCCGAGTATATTGCATCCTGGAACAAACAGGCCCAGGGCGAGTGGCTGAGCAGCAGTGGCTTTAACCAGTTTTATTTATGGTCTGAACCTTGGGCTAAAGCCATGTTATTGCTCTATAACCAGAAGGAAATCATTGATTTGTAAGCCGAATTTGTAATCAGATGGTTTGTGTTAGTTCACATATGCAATGGATAACAGTGCTCTGCCAAATACCTCATCTGTGTCCAAGTGGACTTCAGGCTATCACTGTGAATTTGTCAGTAGAATCAACTAAAAGTGTAGCAGCAAACATGCACATTTCCCTGTCCTGTAAATACTCATAGAACAAAAACATCCTAATCCAAATAGCTCAAGTATCACCTGCCCTTCTTAAAAGTGAATGCTGTGCTATAAAATAAAGTGATGTATGCCTAAAGGTGCGTGAAAAAGAGAGCACAAGAAAAGAGCAAAAGAAAGACGTTGTAGGCATGAAAAACAATTGCACATAAATTATTTTAAAAGTCCTTTTTCCCATTTAAAAAAAAAAATTGAACCGCCACGTGGAACACTCGAACTGCAGATGACATTCAAGAGCCGTCTGGACCACCTGGCCCTGCCTTGCTGCACTGCACGTGCTAAGAGAGGATGAGGAAGATAAAGAGACAAGGAAGTTTGTCCTTTTCTGGAAAACCTGAGGAACAGATATAGAATAAGCATTTTCTCCTTGCTATATAATAATGCATCACAGGGCTGCCGCCACGTGGAACACTCGAACTGCAGATGACATTCAAGAGCCGTCTGGACCACCTGGCCCTGCCTTGCTGCACTGCACGTGCTAAGAGAGGATGAGGAAGATAAAGAGACAAGGAAGTTTGTCCTTTTCTGGAAAACCTGAGGAACAGATATAGAATAAGCATTTTCTCCTTGCTATATAATAATGCATCACAGGGCTGAATGAGACGGGAAGTCAGCTCGACTGTGCACAGCTTGGGAGCACCGAGGTTGGGCAATGGATCTGATGGCCACAGTCTGGTCTGGCTCAACTGCCTGAGAAAGGGATTTATTGGCCTGAGCACGCCTGGAATTACACCTACCACTCGTCAGAGAGATTTGTCTTTTGCCTGCATAAAACTAGCACGAAATGTAGTGTAGTAAAACACCACATTATATTGTCCCCAGCTCTCTCACTAATGTCAGAAAACAAACCAGCCAGTGACTTGATGAAGGAAAATGTCTGTGCTGCTCCTCACATGTGTTAATGCACGCAGGCTTTTGGGTAACCTTTACGGTACTTTATGTATTCAGCACCAGCAGCCAAAGAGGACGGTAGTGTGAAATTCCCTGCAAGAACCCAGCCTTCAGCCTCAACAGCTGAGCACTTATTTGAACAGGACCTTGATTTGTTCCGAGGAAGGCAGCTGTCAAACCACTCAGGGAGCCATGCTTCGTAAGTAACCGTGATATTTAAACCCCACGACCTTTTAAAAGTGTAAGATCTGGCTTAAAGGGCAGCCTTCCTGAAATAAATGACTCTCAAACCTCTTAGGTCAGATTTTTTTAAAAAATCCATAACGGACAGCCATTACATTATTTTACTATGAGAAGATTAATCAGTAATATCTGGCAATTGATTTGCAAGCTACATTTATTTATGATGTGTTTGTACAGCACCATGCACACCCTTATCTATTATCCAGATCCCAAGGAGTTACTTAGTGCAAATAAATCAATGCAATTTATCGATTAAATTATATAAATACTCTTGGACAAGTGAAAGTTTCTGCAGTCATTCTCAGGTCTCTCATTTACGGGCTGGGAGCTGGCAAATTATGGTCTAAAGAAAGCCAAGGAGGCTGGTGAGCTCAACGTGGACCCTGCAGCTGGGTTCCTGCGGCTGCCCGTGCTTTCTTGCGTGATACCAGTCCTCATTCGTGTTACTGGTGCATGCTGCAGTACAAGTGAGAGAAGGAGAGGGGTGATTTTCTCCTCTTTTGACCAGGCTGCAGGATATCTGCACAGCACGCTGGACTCCTTTCGTGATGGGACTGATGACCAGTAACAGGCTGCGGTCGGTGAACTGGTGCCTGAACAGATACAGAGCAAACAGATGGCAAGAAAGCGCCCACAGACTCACATCACTGTTTTCCTTCAGCCCCTTGCTTTAAAATTCCCCTTGTTGTCAGGCCTGTGCAAATCCCGGCCAAGAAGACGTTGCATGTATCCTGCCATCCTCCTCCCCTCCCCTCCGTCTGGCTGCTGTTTCTTGTCTCGTGCCCTGGGAAGAGCTTTGGGCAGCCTCTCTGGTCAGGCAGCAGCTGCCCGCTGCAGCCCTGCCCTGCCGGTGCCTAAAGACACAGCGGCACTAACGCAAGCAAATCAATCGTATAAGCTCGGAGATATCAGCTCTCGAGCATCTCAAGTCGAACGTCCCAAATTAATTGACGTTCTTGACTGAATCTTTCTGTGTCTCTGTTCCTTATCTATAAAGTGATAATGTTTCTCCCCTGCCTTACTGGGCTTCACAGGGACAAATTAATTAATAGTTTGCATGTGAAATAAACAAACACGACTGGAGTAATGAGTGTCACGGCAAAAAAACAAGCGGAAACAGTATTTCATCTTTACAGCAAGGCTGAGCAGTGTGCAGTAAACAAGGGCTGGGGCCACACACTGAATGACGGGAAGAAAACAGATTTTTGAATTGCTGCCCACTGATTTGCATCAGGCAGTCTCCTCAGCGACTGAGGCAGGGCCCTATGGAAAAAACAGCATTTGATCGTATAATGAGCCGTCGCTGGAAGCCCAGGAAAGGGGCTGCATTTCAGGATAAGGCTTTTCCTGCTCCTTGCACGCTTGACTTTGGAGTTTGAACACTGTCATATAAACTTGTCTGTTAGCTTATATAATTTAATAGAAATTTAATAAAGTTTATGAAGCTTATCTGTACTATCTCAGCTGCGTGCGGGACACCGTCCTTTGAAAGTGCATTCGTTAAATGTGCAGTGGTTCAAATTATCCTGACAAACGCAAAACAAAGATCTTACATAATTCACTGCATCTAGCAAAGATAAAATTTTACATGTCATAACAACACGTATCAAAAGAATTATGTAAAACTCACCCATAATTTAAAACGTCACTAGAATTGCTTCATAATTAGGGCAAGGTCTTTAAAAGGCTCCCCGTGGAAGCTGAAACCTCTGTGACAGAGACTCAGCTGAATGCATGTAGGTAAAATACAAGTGTAATTGCATTGTAGGGTGGAATTGGAAGCGCCAATGGCATTAACACAGCCCCTGTGCCCAGCAGCACCAGGTGAGCTGGAGGTGGCCTCCACACTCTGCAGAGATGCTCTTGCTAAATACCTGGGCATGCCCCATAGATCGTGGCTTCTTTTATAGGCAGAGGGATGTCAAGTTTGGGCATTGCACACTGAAACTGCAGCTTAAAGACAAGCTTTGGATGCCCCGCGACTTCACAGGACATCGTGGTCCTTCCAGCCTGTCTCCCATGCCAGGCCAATGCGATGGGTCACGCTGGGGGCGGGGGAGAGACCACGTGCTACAAAAATGGCTGATCCTTCATTAACTTGTGTGTTCAGCAGAGTTTTGCAGGAATTGAAGAGAAGAAATGAAAAGCGGATGGCAGGGAACAACTTAGTGACATCTAACATCAAAGAGCGAAGAGGTAAGAGTTATTATTTAGACCTGCCAAGTCTCTGCCGTACCCAAAGGGAGAGAGCAGGCGTGACCTACTTGCAGAATTAAGAATTCACCAGGAAACAAGTTTTAGGATTCAGGAGACAGTCCAGCCTCTAAATCCAAATTTCTGTTGTGAAAACCCAGCGTTGCCTTATGACTAGGCTTGAAATGCTGCTTTGTTATTTGAGCTAAAAACACTCTCCTCCTGCCCTGACTTCTGGCATCTCTCCGGTTGCACCCGGTCACTTCACGGTGTGTTGCAGAGGATGCTGAGCTGCAGCAAAAGGCTCTTGCACAAGCAGGGGCTCCGGTCCCAGAACAGCAGCTCACACGTGGCTCAGTGCAGCTAATGCACCTTGCCAAGATACTGGAGGGGAAAAAAACCTGCTCTCCAAAGCACAGCGAGCAGTGGTATGTTGTTGTATACACACTAAAAAATGGGGCTGAGATGTGGGGAGTTGGAGGGAAGGAGTCAGGGATGGGGCTGTGTGGGTGGGGGGGTGGCTGGAGCTGCCAGGAGCTGCAGGGATGTGCCTGCCTCACAGTCCCCCCCCAGCTACCTGAACAGACACAAACCTTAAATTTGCAGGTGCAAAATTCCAATTTAATCTTGCAGGTGCAAAATTTAAACTTGCGGAGCAAAGTTTTTTGCTCTGCTCATGTGGGTGGATTTCTGTCCTCCCCAGCAGGTCTCTCCTTCCACATCATACCTGCAAAATGCAACATCCTTGCAGGACCATCACAGCTGCCGAGCAGCGGCTCTGCAGTGTGTATGCGGGAGCACAGGTTAGGCACGGGGCGCTGGGACAGCCAGCAGTGAGCCTTTGCGGGATCTGTCCAAGCACAGCTCCAAACTCCGGGCTGACATTACAACTTTCTTTCATTACATTCCTTCATCTGTGTGCAAAGGAACAAGGGAATATTCCTCTGCCTACGAAGAGGGCCTGACCCCGAGCACCTGAGCAGCACTTGTCTGGGATGAACGAAGGACGAAGTGCTCAGCCCACAGCCCCGTTTTCTCTCTCTCCTCTCCAGATAGCGCAGATTCGCAGCAACGAGCTTTCTCGGGGCTGGAGAACAAAGTGAGGCAGTGTTACTGATGGCATCAAACCCAGAGGGACTCCTGCAGAAGAAGCAAGCTTGAAGCAAGAGAAGGGAACAAAAGGGGAATGTTTCACTGCAGAGGGGCATCAGGACTAACCACTGCCGATGGAGAACTGCCCCGAGGGAGAAAAGACTGCCCCGGTGACGCTGAGGAAGGGGCATCCCGGGTACCAAAGAGGCTTTGGAAAGATTGCTCAGGCGTGGTGCATGGGGCGTGGGGGGGAAGGATGTGTAACTGATCCATCTGGCCATGCACATTCATGCTCTAGTAACTAAAGAGACACCAAGTTTGGAGCTCTTTTTCCAAATTTGAATCTTTTTGCTTCAGCTGTTAGGTTAACTTAACCTGAAGAAGCGGGTTGTACCCCAGTGTTGAAAAGGGAAAAGAAGGGATAAGGGGGGGAAAGGTTGTGTTTACAGAACTGGAAGTCTAGAGCTGGCAATGCCTGTCTCACACCTCAACAACTGTAACATCAGGGCTCTGCTCTCAGATGCAGATGTTAGAAACATCTGTGCATCGCAGGCTGCCCAGAAACCTGAGCGGGGGAAATTTCCAGATATTGCTGTTTCCCAAAGCTTGCCAAGGCCAGGAGCCAAACACACCAGCCTAACAACAACCTGCTAAGCTTGATTTCTGGCTGCTGCTGGTCCTGCTGTGTTCACTGCTCTCCTGCAGCCTCATCACATTTCCTGGATCCCCCCCTCCCCAAATCTATGGCACTGGATAGAAAGAAAACATGAAAACCAGAAGCACCAAAGTAGCAGCTAAAATTCTAGCTCTCAAGACAGAGGAGAAAAGCTGAATAAAACAGTAGTAAATACATCGCAAAACCCAAGTAGATCCTAATTTTCTTATTTTTAAGCTTCTGACTTTCAAGTTTATTTGGCTGACCTTGTGGTTTGGGATTTATAAACCTACGTATATTAGCATCTTGATTTATGCTAACAGATCACCAAGTTCATTGCACCACTGCATTTGGCCATGGAAAGCCATCCTCTAACCTCAGGCACCATGGGCATCACAATTAAAAACAAACAAATGCCCATTACAAGCCCCAGAGCTCACAGCTGGGCAGAACTGAGCTCCACTCCAAAAGATGCAAACACAGGAGACGAGGGAGCAGGGGAAGAGGGCTCGTTCTTGTTCCTGTGAATATTTATGGAAAGGTGGGAGGTGAGTAATTCCAATGGAAATCAATAGGGGTTTCCTCCATCAGCTTCAGCAACCGTTGTAGCTATGGGATTCCCTGTGGATTCACCCTCCCGCAGGTCAGCCGGCCTCTGCGGGGCTTGGGACCCACATCACTCCAGGCAGCACAGCCTCCTTCTTCCCTGGGGCACCAAATAAAACCCTCTCCCATACCTTTTCTACAGCTTCTGGGGACCGCTTACAGCCAGCTGTCACCAGCCCTGCCCTGCAGACACTGGGAAAGGGGAATTTATGTATTTCATGTTGAACTGCTGAAGTCTGTATTTCTTTTGTTCCTGTGCTGTAGCTCGAGGCGTGATGCGTGCGGCGAAGGACCGGACTGGGTGAGTCAGCCGCTTCGAGCGCCGGGGATGGCGGTTTCCCCAGCAACGGGAGATGGGAGAAGAAGACGACAAAAAAACCTTTCGGAAGAGCTTTTTCCCTGTAAACAGGTTCTCGCTCTTCTCAGCAGCCTGCGTGCAAACCTTCACACACACACACTCCTGCCACTACGGAAGAAAGGCTTGATTTGTTTATCTGTTTGTTGTTTGGCTTAAGTTTTTTATTATTTTTGAAGGCGAAATGCAAAGCGGGAATTGGCATGATCAAAACCGAGCAATCTGAGACCTCCACATATGTCCTTTAAGCAGGGAAACTGAGAGATGTTGCAATTATTTTTCAATCAAAGGGAAACTATTAGCAATTCCTTATAAACACATCCACGACACTACAAAGCTGAATTTCATCACAGGTCCTGATGCTGGGCTGTAGCAGAGTGGTGAATTATACAAAAGGCAGCGAGAAGAAACATAAGGACAATTATCAGATAGCTAGTAAATTTTGTATTTGAGGAACATCCCTCTCTAGCCTCAAGGGCTTAGCGACCTATCTCTGTTCCAGAAGGCTCAGAAATGCTGGTGGAGATTGTCTTGTTTTCCTCCTTCTACTCTTCTCTCCTGCCCCAGGAGGAAAACTGCATCTGAAACTCCTTTCTGTCTGCATTAGAATCGACATCCCTCGGTTATCCTCACCGCATCTAAAAATAGCACAGGGAAATCCGCCTGAGATCAAAGTGATTCATTTACAAAGCGCTGCGTGAGGACGGAGCTCCGCGATTCTCATTCCCGTCACATCCACACTAGACGGATGGCAGCAATCGCACCAGCGCTTCGAATGCACGGGGATGGCTCCCTGCCTCTCCCTGCGTAAACAACCCTGCCTCACCCCGCCGGCTCCGAGGAAAAACAAGTGGGAGGAAAATTATTCGGTCGGTGCTTGGGGGCTGGTGGGGACAAGGAGAAAAGGGTTTTCTCTGCACGTGTCGCAGATGATGCTCCCCTCTGGGCTGGGCTTCAGCGGCCCTGTGCAAGGTGGAACAGGAGTGAAAAGACCAGAAAAAGAGGTACACAGCCTCAGCACCCAAAGGAAAGCGCGTCCAGCCACCTCCAAACACGCCAAGGGAGCCAAGAACTTCAAGCGCATAAAATTAGAAGTAATGGGTGAGCCTGCTTCCCCTCCAGTGGCCAGCCCGCCCCGGGAGGTGGTGCAGGACCCCTCCATGCTGCAGGAGGATGCTGCAAAGCTTTCCTCTGAGATCTTCATGCAAACCCCCATGTCTGAAGGCTTAATTATGGTTGCTGATTAATTGAGCAGCACATAAGCAACGGAGTTACAGTAGCATGTCTTTGGGATAGCTAACTCTGTGCTTCTTAATGCAAATCTCAGGATGATTTGGCAATTTACCCAATAGATCCTGTTACTCTGATATGCCCCAGGAAAATTTCTGCTTTTTCTTTCTTTTAGGTTTATTATCAATAAAGTTCTGCAGAAAAAAAGCATTAATTAGAGTGAGCCACTTTTAGAGGCTCAGAGACCAGAAGACAAAGTAGAACGGCTGCTCGCATAAAAAAGTAAAGGCATCGTTTTTATCCAGTTCCATGATTTCTGAACACTCAGGGGCAGCGTTATCTGAAGGTCCGTACTTCCCGCAAAGTGCGTTGCGGGGCTTTCACCCACGCAGGGCTTCCGTTTCTGAGGAACGGCAGAGATGGCTTCGCGCGCTCTGGCTCAGGGCAGGTGGTGCGGTGGCACGGTTGCCCTCCCTCCCGACGGGCTGCCCGGGCTCGCAGGTGTTTGCAGCAGCGCTGTCCTCTGGCAAGGATCTCCTCTTGGCTAATGGCAGGCAAGGCTTGGTGCTTCAGTAGCAGCATCTTGCCAAGACAGAGTCACCAACAGACAGATTTCAGGGAGCCGGACTGGACATGCATTAAGTAAAGATAGGCAGTGTTTGTCATTAATGACCTATACGGTTTATATTGATCTTTGACTGTCAAATATAGTTATTGGGATAATAAATAGTTCATCATAAAGCTGAAATAAAAACTACCTGAGGTTTTTCAGTTTTGCCAACAACATCTTTCAGCTGGGCAAAATATTCAGTGAATAGTTTGTTTCTCAACTATAGCTCCTTTTTTTTTGCCTAGTGAATTATGTCCTGAAAGTCCACTATTCGTAAATATAAGAAGTCACTTCCCGGTTTACATTAATATAGTGCAGCCAAAAACTACCCTTGCAAATCCTTCAGATATCAACCCTGGTGTTGCCGTGTGTGCCATCCAGCCCGTCAGCTGGACTGCACTGAAGAGGCCGTGCTCCTCGGCTGGACAGCCTGAGCCCACCAAGGATTTTGAGATGACCAAGCAAGCACTTCTCAGACACATCCATTGATCCAGGTGTCTCCCCCATATCCCCATCCACACGTTCTCCCCCGCCTAATGTCCCTGAAAACTGTGTTTTATTGGCATTGTTTGAACATCTCAAATACCCTTTCATGGGAAGCGGAAAGACGAATATTCCCAAGAGTGTTTTTGCAGTATTCCCTCAAATGATTGCGAATCACTGCTCCCTAACACACACGCTCAAAAAACCCAAAATCTTAAAAAAAAAAATATTTCAGCATCAAAATCATCACCATCCCGGTTTTCATTTCTTTTCAGATGCTTGAGACGCACAGTATTTTGTTGAGGAAACTGCTACTCATCCAGAAAATATTACAGTGCAATGGCAAGACCGTTGCAATGCCCAGCACTCAGTGCAGCGTTTTCAGAGACCTTAACCTACATTATTATTCACATGCCAGAATCCCATCATAAAGAAAGAAATTACAGCAGACTGACCAGGACGCAGGTATGAGCTGCTGATTGCAAATGCTAATCCTCCCCTGTGAAAAGTAAAACTGTAGCCATAGCAAAGGGATTTGGGGAAAAAAAATTACTGGACATAGAGGAACGCGCCGAACCGGTTGGAAGGCTCTGCTGCAGCTCAGCATTTCTAGCTCTCAGCGGCACGGGAACTCCTCAGCCTTCCTGGAGCTGTACAGACAAAAGATTTGGCAGAGACCTCACTGCCTGCAGTCCTGTTTCTGCTTCAGAACACACAACTAGGAGAGTTTGCTGCCTGACCACTATCCCTGGGGCAGGCTCTGGTTGGAGGCTGAATGCAAATACTGCATGCAACAGTCATTCACTTGTTTTATGTGAAAAGAAGCTTTGACAAAAAGCTGTGTCAAGAAAAGTCTGGACAAGAATGAGTGAGATCCTGTGCTTAAAGGCCGGGACGTGAATGGGCTGCGTCGCTGGTGGGGCAGGGCTCTGAGCTTCAGGGCATTCAGCTCCCCCACCCCAAACTTACTCTCCCATTGCCTTTTATAGTTTAACACATTTTAATATGGATTTATTGCCTTACCTCTTTGGGACATTTAAATATCTGAGAGATTGTACTTAAGAAACCCAAACTTACTCCCATTGCCTTTTATAGTTTAACACATTTTAATATGGATTTATTGCCTTACCTCTTTGGGACATTTAAATATCTGAGAGATTGTACTTAAGAAACCCTTTAAGTAAATGTTTTCTTCTATATAATTTTCATGGCAACGAGGCAGACAGGCTGAGCTAAGCTGGTATTGGTTTGTAATTAGAACATCAGTGAGGAACTGTGGGAAGGACTGGTGACCGAGTCATTCCTTAAAAGGTCTGAAGAAGGTTTAGGCATTCTTTTCAGATCCTTCTCTATTAGCACTGCAAATGCCACATACTTTCATACCTTTGACAGTGAGAATTTAGCTTGTCCCAGAGCAGACCTTAGGTGCGCTGCCTGCAAACTGCATTTCAATTGCAAAGAGAGTGTGCAAACAAGCTGCAATTGAGAATGTCAGAGACTCCCAACTGACTTAAATAAAAACATCATCAGACTAGAAACTCAGCATGTCCCTTATCTGCCAGTATGGCATAGGATTGCTTCTTCCCGCACAAACCGCAATCACAAGGTCAGGCATACACCAGGAACCCCCAAGTTCTTCATTAGGCACTGGGAGGAGGGGAGGCACAGAAGGGATGCTGTGCTCGGCGCCTGGTGGACTGGCTGGAGTGGGATTTGTGTCCGCTCGTGTAGACATGGTTATTCCACATACCAGGTGATTTCTGACTTCTCTTGTCCTACATATGGATGGAGATGGCAGTATGTTTGCCATGTGACTGTAGGGGAAAGGTAAACCAGCCAAGGTAGAGCCCTTCTAGAAATGCTGTAGGAGTTTTACACCTACACATCAGCGAGTGGAAGAATGGTCTATTTTGTTGTTCCAACATTCTTATTTATTGCTAAACTTCATTATGCTGCCTTTCATAAACAAGATGCTAAAGGCTTGGGGAAAATCAATGCTAATAAGAACTAAACTATATGAACATTGAACTGGAGCAAAGGGGTATTTTGTCCTTGATTAAGTCATTACCAACCCGCCTGCAGTATCAAATATTTCTCTCTTAAATTGTTCATGAACAATAGCGTGCCTTGAAATGCATGGACAAAAAACATTGTTCCCTCAACAACAACAACAAAAAAAATCCATACTCCACCTTCGGGATTGCACTTTTGTTTGGTTTGGTATTTTTGTACATAATTAGGACAGTACCATCCCTTAGCTGAATAGTGCCTGGGACAGAGTAGCGAAACACGGCAGAGGGAATCAATAGCAGGTTTGGGATTTAGGATTAGTCGGTATCCTAAACCTGAGAAAGTCACTGATGAATGTCCTCTTGAGAGTTCAGAATTAAATGCATCAAAACCATTCCTGAACCCTCTAATCTCCATTAAAAAAACCAAAGACAAACAAACTTTGCAACCTGAGTGTGGCAGCAGCAGTCTTGTTGACCCTACATTACCCTTAGCTGCCGGAGACGAAGCATGGGCCCTCCAACACCGGCCCACAGGGCAGGGACCGAGTTGTGCTCCTTGCCTCACGTCACTGCGGGTGGAGAACCAGAGGAGTTCAGGTCTGTTCTTGTCAGGGCCGTGCCTCCTTTTTCTTTCAAGAAGTAATGTATCAATAAATAAAGAAATTGGGTCTTGGCCCTGGCAACCCTCTGCAGTGCCAAAGAGTATCTTTATGCTGGCATAGCTTCTATCCAGCAATTAAACCAAGGCTGTACTGACCCTCCTCTGCCTGGGAAAGAACCACTGAATTATAGCTCGTCAGAGAGAGCAGTCACATTTCAAATATATCAGTAATACCCGATGGGAAATGACTGCCCCATCATGCATTGTTAAAGCAGCTCCCTTCAATATTAAATGAAGATCAGCCAGGCACACCATATTAAAAGCTCGTTTCCTCCAAACCTACTACAGATGCCAGAGCTACATGGCCACTCACCTTTCCAGCTGGAATAGGCACATCCAGAACCAAAGGGGACAACCTGCACACTCCGCAGCCACGCCAGTGCCTTGCCACGGCACTGCAACACTTACCCCCACAAAGTACCACTTGCAGCCAGCCAGCTCCTTGCACTGTCCTATGTGACTTTTGAGGCAGTGGGCGGAAATTGCCTATGGAAAATTGGGATCTACAGCAAAGCCCCTGGCCACTCGCATCTCTTAGAGCCAGAGGCTCTTCTAAGCAGCCTCTGTTCCAAGCTTAAAACCTATGAACTTCACTTGTGCATGGTGGAAAAGGGCTGCAAAGACCTGTGTCCAGAGGCACCGCAACAGGGAAGCCACCTGGAAAGGTCTGGGCGGTTGCACAGGTGCTTCTTCCCCCTCTGCAGCCAGCACAAGAGGAGGGGACCCAGCTGCTGCCGCCTCTCCTCCCACCGTGGCATCCCCTCTGCTGCCTCCATCTTCTCCCAGCCACCCTCCACACAAGCAGAGGGATGTGCCAGGACCCGCTGCACGCCACCAATGGTTCCCAGGGGCCTGGCAGTCCCTCTGGGACTCCGGAGCAGGATTTTGGGGCAGTTCTGTTCATTATAGCCATTAATGCGCAGAACAGACTCGAGTTGCCGGGCACCCCTGTCCTTCCTTGCCCTCCATGACAGATCCATTACACGCTCCTGCTCACACCTGCGTTTTGCAGAGCTCGCTGTAAGAGAGGCAGCTTTTAGCAGCACCGTGAGCTGTCACTAGCGTTGTAGACCGAGAGGATAAACACCACATGCAGACGTTTTGTGGGTAAGCTGTAGAACAAGATTATCAGTATGAGCTCCACATAATTGTGATTCCTGAATTTAGTGATCTCCAGTTTAAAAAAAAAAAAAAACACAGGATGAAAATAGCATTTGGCAACAAGTTTGGGCTAAAAATCGGTATTTTGAAATAGGAAAAAAAATCTGTGAAAACTTCATTGCCCTTTACTAAGAAAGGAACTCAAATTACAGGAGATGTGGCTTGAGCACCAGTGGGCTGCAGAGCACAATAAACCACGCTGATTTTTGTGTGCTGTGTGCCGGTGGCGATGGCTGTGCCTGCACGAGCGCCGGCTGGGCAGGCGGCACCGCTCCTGCCTCGTTTTCCAGGATGTGGCGTGATCACCAAAAGGTGATCAGTCAGACCTCACTTATGAACGCCAATATGTGTAAATGCAAAATATGTACAGTTTGTACATTTTATTTTAACCCAGGAAGAATCTTTATTAACTCTACATACAAAATGTGTGCAATTTGTACATCTAGCTTTAACTTAGGCAGAATCTTTATTAACCATTTCTATCCCTGATCACTCGGTGATCCTTAACAGGGCTGTTGGGATGGCAGCCAAGTGAAAATTCACACTCCTAAGTGCTCTGTCCCACTTAAAACTGCCTAGTGGCAATGCCAGCTAGTCTCCGTAGGTGTCAAAACCACGTGTCCAATTATAACTCCCCAACAACCACGGCGAGGAACAGGCAGATGGCTATCATATGCTTAAAGTATCATTTCTCCAGTAAAGCACCATTTGTTTGCCCTGTCAAATTAAATATTTTCCTGTTTGATTTTTGTGTGTAAGAGTGAATTAGGAAAACCTGCCGGTGCTGCAGAAACATTCTGCAGTGCCTTGGCAGGGTCCTCGCCGCCGCAGCCGGAGCGGCTCGGGAGGTCCAGCTGCCCAGACGGTGATTAGCAGCATCTGGCCTTTTCGCAACCCATTTGGGCACCCCGGCTGGCAGCCGTGAATTTGCCAGAGGGGAGATCTTGGTGCTGAATGCGTTAGTGGGATTGTCTTGACCTCCTGCGTGACATCTCCGTTTGACTGAGCAGCCTGCAAGAGGGGTATTATTTCCTTTCCAGTGTCAGGGCTCACACAGTTTCAGTCTGCCACCTCCACAAAGGGGGCTTAAAATAAAACCATAGTAGATATTCCTTTATGATTAGAGCTAAAATTACGAGTCCAGATCGAAGCAGGCTTGCCTGGGGATTCAGAACAGCTCTTTCTTCTTCTCTATCACTTGACAGCAAAAAACTCGTAATTAGAGATAGAAGGGAAAAATATTCAAAATCTGAAATATTTCAGTGGGGGTCTGAACTCAACCCTAATACCTAGCTGTGGCCAAACCCTGGCCAAGAAGTGGCTTGTTTACGTACAATTCCTAAATCCACTGCCCCAACAACTGTATACGCTCCGTGGATAATGTAGTTACAGTACTGTGCACTGTGCGCTTGTTCTCTCCAGAAAGTCGGGCTGGAGCCTCCCTGCTCGAGGGGGATGAGAAACTGAGGTCTGTGCAAGCTCCAGGAGAAGGAGAATTGGAGGAATGGAAGAATCCAATGGAAGCAGCTGCACTGCTCAACCAGTATGTGTCCTGAAACAGTGCCATGATGGTACTACTCCCAATCCTCTGTTTTAAACACATACACAAATTATTGCAATTATAATAAGCCATGTAAGAAACTGTGTGATGCTAAAAAAAAAAAAATCTATATACTCTCTCTTAGGCATGCAGTACATGATTATGAGAGGTTATGTCTACAAAGTTGATCTAATAAGTGAACATTTATTGGAAGTTTTTAGAAAGTGCCTAGTTAGACGAATTTCCTTACAAGAAACTACTTAATCATTTTACCTTTCACACGTCTGTTAAATTGGCAATGTAGTCCAAACAGAAATCATTTTGCTGTACTTCAGAGTTACCTGGTTGTAATGAGTCTCTGGAGGTATAGGGATGGATTTTGCTGCCAAATACCATTCAGCCTAATATTGCAATGGAAACATCAAACTAGAGCAACTCAGTGTGTCCCTGCTGTCAGACTGCTATGCGATAAAGTTAGCACTCACAAAAAGGGAACAAGAGGCTTCAAGGATAGACAAGGGAAGGAAATCCAGCAGTGAGATCCAGACCTACTTTCTCAGCTGAGTTAACTGAATATTTTTCTTGCTTATTTGAGAACATGAACATGTAGTGACGTGTTCTGTTCAGAATAAAAAAAAAAAAATAACATGCTCTGTTCAGACTAGAATAAAGGCCAAAGACAGAGGTCCCTCCCAACCTATATTCTATGATTCTAAGGAATTAAAGAATTAAATTTTAAGTAACTACTGTTTAGGGGAAAGAAGAAAAAAAACCCACTGGACTGCAGTTTACTTCATTTAGAACAAAATACACAGCTCTCTTAACAGCCTTTTGACAAAATCCGATGCACAGGCAGTGGGTGTTTGCACCAGTAACACTATACCATGAAAGCAAGCACAGGTACAGCAGTGGAGACCCCCTCTGTGCAAAATAAAATGTCTTAAAATTATTTTGGGGACTTAAAAAGCCACAGGAAAGATTTCTCCTCGTCCACCAGGAAAACAAGATACGACAGCAAAACTTCTGTGACACAGACAGCGATCCCAGCTGCTAGCCCACAACTGAAGGCACGTAGTAGGCAAGGCTGCAAGAAGTTTGCAGCCTCATAAAACCACAGCACGGTCTCTTCCTCTGCAGGTCCTCGCGTGTTAACAGTTTCTTTATATTCAGCTGAACAGTTGATAAGTGTTAAAAAAAGATCTAAAGCGGCTAAGTATGGGATATGATCATTCCTATTAGTATAGCTCCACTTGAACAAGAACTCATCCTTGGGAGGATGAAGAACAATAAGAACAATAAGAACAAGAACTCATCCTTGGGAGGATGAAGTGCAGAGGCAATGTTGAAATCGAATCAAGAGAAATACTCTTCTCCTGTTAAAGCGAATGCCCCCCCGCCTTGCCATCTCCGCAAAAAAATTGCTAAATCCGTGGTGAATTTTCAATCAAAAATCAGGGTTCACCTTAGTCAGTGGTATTTGTGCACTCAAACCACAATCCCACTTTAATGAAGACTTTTTCTTTCCCTCTTTCAAAGGCTCCCATTTAAGCACATGCTTATCTTTTAAAAATGGGAGAAGAAATCAACAGGATGCAGTAATTAAGAGAGAATTGCAGGCTTACGCTTCAAATCTCTAACAGGAAATGGAAGACTACAGACAAAATTAACTGAATAATTTCCCAAGCTCAATATAGATTAGATAATTGTATCTAATAGAGAGAGTTATCTGCTGATTTTTGCTCAACATCAAGAAACTGGAAAGTCATTAGAGAGAAGAGACTTAAGATAATCAGCTAAAAGCCTTTCGTTGGGTTTTGAAAGTTCAGAGGAGAAAGTATGTTAATTTTTTTGAACCTTCAGAAGAACTTCAGAGAGTCCTCTCCTACCAGCAAGAGCTGCAAAACAAAGGCAGAAAACCACACATTCAAGCTAGAGAATAAAGAGACGCTAAACCCCTTCTGAAATGGCTGTAAAACAGAGCTGCTTCGTCTCAGGCTTTGAACACAAAGCTCCCATGATGTCTCTCCTCATTCCTTCCCCCTCAGTGCCTGCATCTCATGTGCTGGCCGCGGGTGCTACCCTCCTCCCAGCCTGGGGAGCACACACCAAAGCAACAGTGAGGTGCTCCATGGTCCCTAAAGGAAAAAAAAGCTCCAGGTGCAGAGCTGCACTGAGGAGCCACAAACCTCTGCAAATACTGCCTTGAACTGGAAGGAGCATTTTTCAGGTATGGTCCTGACACCCCAGCCTGCCCCCCAGACAGCCTCCCCAAGCCCAACCCTGTGCACACCCTGGTGTCAAGGACCTCATGAATCAGCATTGTATCAGCCATGAGGACAACACAGCCGTGCCCTAGACACGAGACCTGATGCTCCCATTGACTGCAGAGCACTGGCACGATTGCATCTTCACATCCAGTGTTTGAGGTCTGCCCTTTCTACAGAGGAGCCCTTGTCTGGGGTTGATGAAAAACACTTCTCTGGCAGAGGACAATGACACCAACACCAACTCAGCCTTACAAAACCCACTTGCAAGAGAATTATGAGAGCATCAAGCGCTGTGATAAACCTCATTAATTCTAGTCACTTGGTCAAATGCGTTTAAAGATCTGTATTTGGTTAACGAGGAATACCAGATTTAGTCAGTTGCTGTCCATTGGGGGGGCAACTGCAAAATTTACTGTCGCTTAAGTCACCTTTCATTAAGGATCTCAATTAGCTGATTTGTGAGAACAATTACAGTATGACTGCTGAAATCAATAAGTATGTTTCAGAGCAGACAGATAGATTGTATTTTCTTGCCTAGCTTCCATTTATAGAGGCCAAATGAGGCTATCACTGGAAAATCTTATAAAGCCTCAGAGCCTCTTAGTTAGAATCTAGTTAGAAGCTAAAATTCCCCCCTTCAGTTAGCCTCTTGCCTTGCCAGGGCGAGATTGCAGTACGTTTCTTAGCATCTTATAAAGGGTTACCATTGGATGAAATGGGTTTAAGAGATTTTGATTAAACCCATTCATCTCAGATGAGATGGAACAGAATCAAAATCAAATCCTGGGAACAATATAGTTGTGGAAGGCAATACATATCAGGCAAAACTTAGAATCCATACACAGCAGCCTGCAAAGTCTAGGGACATAACCTGGCAATTGACCACTTCTGTAGGGTTTAATACATTACAGCAAGGAGAAGAAAACCAAGGAAACCATCAGTATACCAAACAAGACCTTCCTCATACTCCTCAAACCATGCTAATTCAAGAATTCATCTCATGCCAATTAAACCTCTTCACTAGCGACGAAATCTTTCTTTCCTGAAGCCCCTTGTGTAGCTCCCCCAGCATCAGGTAGGACTCAGCCCTACAATCGGTGGCCTCACAGTAGGTTCATGAGGTGACTGCCGCACTGAGAAGTCCTGCACGTGGCATGTTTGCTTTGCAGCCCAATGCAGCTGGGACCCTGCATCATCCCTGGTGGCCACCCTGACCTGGCATTTGGGCTCCCCTACCCCATCCCTGTTTTCACAGGTTCAGATGCATCATCAAGTAACTAGAGTTTATTTAGTCATCCCTTGCCTGTTGAGCATGCCAGCTTTTCATGAGCACAGTTTCTCCCTGGCAAAGAGAGGTCGTGGGACTTCTCTTGCCTGGCTATGGTATGGAGGTTAAACTAAGTCTCAATAACTTGAATTTGAAGGGCTAAAATGGTGGAAACAGCCAGTTACTACAGGTGGGAAGATGTGCACAACTTGGGTTACACTTCTGAATCTTAATATTCACAATGAACAATGTTAGTATAATATTCAGAAAGCCTAGCAAGGAGTGGGTCCTTACTGGTTAGTGCCTATGTGAATATAGCATCTGGACAGAATATCAGAATTACTTTCCCCGATTCCTTTTAATTCTCTGTTTACGTGTGAAGCAATATACTTGTAAATATAATTCCTTACATTTGGAATAATGATACTAATTCTAGACAGCCAGTTGAGGTGGGGATACTCGCAGTTGGCAGCTCTGAAGTCATTGCAATACTGCTTCAGGCTGAGCCTTTTGCAATCCAACTACATCGTTGTAAATGGCACTTTTCCTAGAACAGCTGCCTTGGCTTCTGTGCCGTCAAAAACCGTCAAAGGTGGGATAGGAACAGGCTTTCAAAGCATAAAGATCATTCCAGCTACAAATGTTCAGCAACAACGAAATGAATTCATGAATGAAATGTCATTTCTATATCCGGGGCTGTATTTCCAGGAAATCACCATTAGCATGGTGTGTATTTAAGCAGTTGTTAGCCAGCTTCTTGGGCAAACTCTGACCTCCAGGTTTGCTAACCCATGGTACCATTAATGGACTTCATTCAAGAGTCGAGTTATACGATCTGACCTTTAACAAGTGAGGTTGAAACTGGCACCTGAAGAACATCAGGTTTTGTGTTATGGGCTGGAAATGACACAGGAGGAGAAAAACCTGGATGTAGACACTGAATAAAGGATGATTAAAAGACAGCAGTGTAATTTGAGCACATCAGGCACAGTCATCTAATCACCCCACCACATGCAGGGTGGCAAAGCTTCCCCTGAAAAGCTTTGCAGCCCTTCAACCCTCCTCTGCCAGGCTCTGACAGTTGTTTTGCAGGGCCCTGCAGCAGTGTGTAGGTGCATGATGGCCTTTTATCATCATTACAGCCTGATCCAAAGCTAACTGTAGTCAAAGAACAGGTTTGCATGACTTTTATGAGGCCTTCTGGCTCAGATCTTGAGGGTCTGGAGGACCAGTGCAGTCCACCTTGTCCATCTCCCTGGTCAGAAAAGTCTGAATCCAGTCAAAGCTGAGTTCGCTGATGCCAAGCAAACCACAGGCTCCCACACTGGCCAGTGGTTCACCGCGGGGTGACCTCTGCTCACATCTCTTGGCTGCCTCAGCACGGGAAGTCAAGCACGGATTAGACCCAGCCTAACTGTTAAAGGGAAGCAAATCATTCACCAGCTCAACTCTGCCCAGCGGAGCAAGTCCCTCTGTCCTCACACAAGACAACCCCTGCAAACTGAGTGATGATTTTTTATAAAAGTGCCTTAAGTAACTGAAGTTTTTCTCAATCTTGTTATTAATAAAGGAAAAAAAAAACAAACCACGGAGCAGTCATCTGATATGGTGATAAAATCTGGAAAACTATGAGGTCAATTAAAGCAACGTAAACGAGGGAGCTTATGAGCTTCTGGTGAGAGTCTTAGCCCAGTAAATACAGATGGCATCCAGGCACAGAATTTCTTTCAAAAGCAAGATTTTAATAAGGCTGAAATCTTCAATTAGGCTGAAAATTGAGGAAGACAAGAAATGCCTGGGAGCAGTTCAGTCTGCAGAGTAGCCAGACATCGCAGCACAGGAGGAGAAGGGGCTTCTCAGCCCCTGGAAGGGGTCACACCACAGCCACAGTATTTGCTCCCGGCATCCTCCACGCAGGTATTTTTAGATGGCTCCATCACTGCAGTATCTCAGCATGCCCAGGGTGTTTTTTAACCAGAAACACCACCACACAAATTCTCCCCCTGCCCCTGGTTTGGGGAAGGGAGGGCTGGGTTTCTCGGTGTGCACTGACCTGCTCGCTCTCCTTGTTGCTGCCTTGCTTGGGGGGCACAGGGCAGAAAGCCTGCATGGAGAGCAGACAGAGAGACAGACAACCTCACTGCAGGAAAGCTAAGTCAAAGATGTCAGGTTTGTATTTAGCTGTGAAACCCTCAAGGCATCCAAAGAGGCTTTTACTTCTTGATTAATCTCCTGGGGATGCTAAATTTAAGCTGTTTTCTGCAGCCTTTCATGAAGCAAAATCCCCATTATTGGCCATAGGAACGGCCAGTTACAGACATCTGAAGTTAGAGGGGTTTCAAGCTAAATCAGAGTTTGAAGCCTGAACTCTTTTTCTTGCAATGAAAAGCAGGGAAAACATTTCCTGTGAGAGGACTACGGACTCACATTGCATAAAACCTCAAGCGCCTTTTCTGTCTTGGTCTCCGATTGCCCTCCTGCATCGCCAATGCAAAAAAAAAAATCAAAGGAGTGAAGGACAGGAAGAATGTGAATAACCTTATACAGTCAGTTGAACCCACTCCTACAAACATTTTGGTTCACCAAGAAAAGCACAAGGGAAACTAGAACAGGCATTAAGCAACAGATACACTTTGCTGGCACAGTTTTAACAGAAAGATATACCCTGAAGACAGAAAGCCATGTCCTATTTGCAGAACACAGTTAGCTGAAAGGTGTTTATTTTCCTTGGTTCTGTTCTTCATCTGCCCCTGAGGCAATAAATACATGTTCTGAAAACCAGTTTTATTCACTTGCACAAATATCTATGTATGAGCATATACTCGTGGTACTCAGTTTTCCTGCAAAATATAAATGCTGAACCAAATTATGGTCTATTTTTACCTAATCATCCAGGCATGTGTATAACACTGATAGAGCTACATCCATCTATATATCTCTTTTTATAAATGGCAAGGCAGGCTCTGTCCTAATCTGGGAGTCTGAACAGATATATTTTAAAATAAAGCCTGCAACACCCTATTTTTATTCCCCAGCATTTCTTGCATGACACCTTAGCGTCCTAAGTGGATTTCAAATACGGGATAGGATTTTCCAATCTCCCACTCTTTTTACTATAAAAGAACTACTGGAAGAGGCCCACTCTGCACAGGTTTTAAAGGCAGCCGGGTTTCCTGGTGTGGTACATCTGTACCTGAAATCATCCTCTTTCTGCTTTTGCCGATTGCCAGTAAGACACATGAGAACAAAGCTGTAGGAAAGAGGCCTTCACTGACTCTCCCAGTGAGTGATAATAACCTCAACTTCCCTGTGACTCCTTTTTTCTGATTTCCTCATCACACTATGGTCACAGCTGCAGCTCTGCCTGCGAGGAAGGGTCTCAGAGCCCACCAAGAATCTCTGTGATGCCTCAGTTTGGGAGCGCCTGCCCAAGCTCCAGCTACTGATGCACCATTTCTCCATGGCACTGCTGCCAAGGGAGAGGTCAAATGCTGCTGGGGAAAGGGACACCCTGGCACTGCAGTCGGACAGACTTCGGTGAAGACAGTATTTGCTGCAATGACCCTTTTTACTGCCTGTAAGCATCTGGTCTCGCCTAGAGCCCACCAGAGGTGGTGGTAGGTAAGGATGCATTAGCACTGTGAGCAATGCAATCTAAGGCTTTAGGCCAGTCAGAGCAGTGGAACAGGGACAGCTACAAAACAAGTGCTGCTTGAGTTGCATTGATCACCCCTAACACCGTGACCTTAACCATGCCATGTATAAAGCAATGCATAGTTATACAGCATGGAGTGATCAGCTTTAATCTGTAAATTAAAGCATGAGGGTACCAACCATTGTCCGAGCTAGATAGAGTAATGGTTTTCTAAGTGGGAACTGAAAAAAATACTAGTTTCTTAATACATGCCAAGAGATGGGTGAAAAACGAAGACATTTCACTGACTATATAGACACAGCCATTTCTCCATACTCAAACAGGACTCCTCTAGTTTTGTTCTAGTCCTAATTAGATTTTAAATGAGATTCCAGCATCTATAATAGCTTATTCTGATTGTTCTTTTTATATCATAAAGGCACTGAATATTCATTGTGTTCATATGATTAAGTACCAAATCAATAGATATGACTAGTGGACCTGTTAGAATTTATGCTTTGCCTTATAAATACAAAGAATGAAGTCATATCTGATGTACAGTTCAGCCTCCCTCTTTGAAGAGTCGTTGTGACTGACATGGCTGGTGATCACAAGGAAAATGGGGGAGAATGAGTAATTTAATGAAATTTCTGCACTTAGGATTAAAGTAACCAAAGGGACTGTTACAATATGGGATGAGTTTCCAGGGCTTTATCATGGAAGAAGAACAATGTGACTTGAAACAAATGCAAGGGGTCACTGCTCCTAAAGCAGCAAATTCTGGAATCTCTCCCCTGGCAATGCGTGCCTGGGTAGCAGGAAGGAGGGGACCACAGCTGTTAGCCTGATATGGCCCCGAGCGAATGGTGCTTATGAAAAACAAGTCAATAGAGAAAGGAGAAAAAGAGTATTTGCAAATCACATGTCCTCACCCATGTAAGGCAAAGAAAAACTCACTATGTTTTCCTAGGGAAAAGTGTCTGCCAATTCAGCAGGATGAAAGAAGGGAACCCACGGTGATATTCCTATTCAAGCTCATTACAAAGACAAATGTTTTTCGTTCCTCTCTCTCACATGACAGTCGCTGGCTCTGACCATGATGCAGACCCTTCCCACCAGAAGCACAAGCAACCCTCTGTGAGCCAGTGCCACTCACTGGTCCTTGCCTGGCCTGCAGGTCTCCACCGCTGGTATCACTTCATCTGTCTAATCGCAGCACTACAAGAGGGAACACACTCGACCAAAACATTTCTAACCTTACACCAGGACGAAACAACTTCCGAAGCCATGAGACACGCTGCTGGCAGCTCAGCTTGCTGAGAGCAGCCAGTGTGTTTGTACATCATTAATAAGGGAGCAGCAGCTCCTTGGCATGTTGGTTTTACAGTCAGGGTTTTCGTTCCCAATTTCAATAACCTCAAAGGCAGATATTCCCAACCATGCCCAAATGATTTGGACATGAAAAGAAGTTCAGAGCATATGAACGCCACTGTGGGGGTGCCAGGCGAGCCATGCATGGATGGTGCCTGTGCATGGTGCAGGGCCGTGCTGAGCAGAGGCAGCAGCCGGCACGGGCAGTGTACGGCTGGGCGTTGCGCGGGCTCTGGGCAGCAAGACGCCAAAGTGGCACCCAAGTGGTCTGGCTTGGACTTAAAAAACTCTTCAGTCTCCCTCCTACATTGACCCACAAGTGACCTGCAGCCCCCGTGTTATTACCAGCCCCCTCTTTCACAGATGAACCAGATCCTCCCTGTTTAGGAAATACTGCCTCAGCTAATAAGGCTGTCTTGCAGCAGAGTTAATTAGCTCGGGTTTAGCACTGCCGGCTGTGTTAACTCCAGCTTCCAATCCAGCCATTCGAATTAAACTTTAGATGTGCACTTGCAGCTCAGAAACAAAATGTTGATAACAGTAATTAATACACCAAAATTACTGCTCTTGTTCAAAGTCAGGTGATGTTAACTGAAGGACTACACCAAAGCAACAACAGCAAATTTTCTGTTCATGCTGGAGAAGGGACATGGGGCAAGAAGGAAATACAAGTGTTACGCCCATGGTAATCTAGGCATGATTTAGTTGCCCTGGATTGCTTTTCACTATACATTTTCCTTGTCCACATACTACAGCTACAACTTTTGTCACCTCTGCTCCCACGTGACCTCCGCAGTGCGAGACCTTTACTTTTTTCACCCAGTTGGGATCTTAGATTTCACCTGACTATTTTTCATGCCTGTTTTCCTTTGACTAAAATATTGTGAATTTTGTTTTCAAACACAATTGGAAGCTTTGGCTTCCACTTGGAGTAGTCGAAAATGTTTTAATTTCTTTTGTTACCATGGAACAGAGAGAAAGTACCTTCCAAGACTTTTGAGAAAGACATTGTCTCATATTTGCATGGTACCCCACAGAACCTGGACCTAATCTACAAATCGGATCATTATAGCATGACTCACCACACAGGAATAAGTGCACTTTAAGGTAGCTTGATTGGGAAAATCAGATTAATATAAATAGTCTGGATTTTTGTTGAATGCCAAAGGACGTTCAAGCAGAGAGGGAAACATGGCACAGGGAATCTTGTCAAACACACACTTTAAATCACCTGCAGAAAGTTAGCCAAAGTATTATTGACGTATATAAAAGACATGGGTAAGAAATGCAATTCCATCAAATCCATTTTAAAATACACCCCCCCCCCCCCCCCCCCCTCCCTCCTCTTCACTCCTCCTCCGTCTCCACCCA
>NW_008795555.1:1001629-1013399 GCF_000699145.1 Aptenodytes forsteri
ACCCCCCCCCCCCCCTCCCTTGACTGCTGTTCATGGCAAGGTCCAATCCAGATGTCTCCTAAATTTCTAACCATGCCTAAAGCTACTTCAGCCTGCTGGCATGACACAGAGAAACTGGGACAATGTTGTTTGTGGCGGTGTGCCCTCATCTCCCATTCACATATGAAGTTATAGTTATATTGGGCATTCTGAACTCTCTGTATTTTTCTGATCTTTGAATGGAGACAGGGTGGGAGGGGAGAAAGAGTACATTCCCCTTCAAGCATGATGTTTGACTGAGCTGACATTGTACCAAATACTTTGGTACAATGTCCAATACCAAATACCGTGAGTCTCTAAATTTCTAAACCATGCCTAAAGCTACTTCAGCCTGCTGGCATGACACAGAGAAACTGGAACAATGTTGTTTGCGGGGATGGCGGTGTGCCCTCATCTCCCATTCACATATGAAGTTATCAGGGGATTGGGCATTCTGAACTCTCTGTATTTTTCTGATCTTTGAATGGAGACAGGGTGGGAGGGGAGAAAGAGTACATTCCCCTTCAAGCATGATGTTTGACTGAGCTGACATTGTACCAAATACTTTGGTACAATGTCCAATACCAAATACCGTGAGTCAACACTCCCAAGAGCCCCCTCTATCTTGCATTGCTTGACAGGCACAACCTGTGCTGTATCTAGTTCTTGGGTTTCCAATCCTTCTTTCTGCAAGGGGGGTAGAGGAACGTGTTGTCCCTGGTTTCAGCCATTTCTCCTGTTCAAAAGTCAAGATGATGCTAGAAGTCCCGCTATTCCTCAGGAAGCTGCCACACACGCAGAGCAGCATTCCGAGCAAGCTGCAAAACCCACTACATGCAGCAGTCTCACCCTGTGATCCTGGTGGTATCATGTGCAGAATTAAACAGCTTGCTCTAAAATCAAGAGCAGAACTTACTAACAAGCTACCAATGAGCCATGCATACCTATAGTGGAGTTTATTAACTAAGCTTATGTGGCTGACTGGCTTATTTAAAACCACTAAGGCATCTATATGTGCTATAAAAATCTCCTTCAAGCACCATGGCCAAGTTTTCTGGTAACACTCCTTCATGCCCATGCAGGGAGGTCTGTTTGCTGGGACTCCAGCTGGTCAGCAGCACCTTTCCCTGCACCTCACTCACTCACACAGTATCATAAAGCCCAGGTGCATAAAACTCTGCCTTATGTTGGTTCACCTCTTCCCTTTCCACAGCCCTTAAGCCATTGCAGAATTAATAAGATAGGGAAAAAAAGGATTTCTTCCACAAGGCAGTGATATAAGACAAGTATATAACAGATTTTTATTGAAAGTGAGGACCAAATCAGATTCTGTTTGGTAGTTGAAGGAGGCATAATTCTCTGAAACACCAAAATCCCAGGTTTTCTGTGGGGAAGTAACACCTCTTCCAAAGGGCAGAACCAGGACAGCCCAAACAATGCAGCCAGTCCTGCAGTATCCCAAATACCACATTAAACCAGGGATTCCCAACTATACTTTACTCCTACACTGCTGCTATCTGCAGTAGCAGCAGCCTCGCACATACTCCAGATGACAAGGCATTAGGCGTCTTCACCAGCATCCTCCCCCGCTGCACTGGGGCACGCGTATTGCTGCCAAAAGAGCCAGCCCTCATTTAAGCAGTAACATCAGCAACGTCATTGACATCAGGACCCAGATGCATGCTCACCACCCATCGTGCCAGGGCCTGTCTGGGACTCAGTTTTCCCCAGGGGACAGAAGGGTGAAGGGATAATGCGTGCCTCCTTAATGCCCAGTGTCTTGTGGGCTCGGTTACTCCCTGGGGTGCAACTCTGTCATTGCAGTGTAATAAAATATGACATCTCTAGGTCCAGGTCCTTGGTATTACAACACTGCTCTATGACATTACTGCTCTCTGCAAAAGCTGTAGAAAATGTTCTTGACCTGGAAAAAGCCTAGGGGATCAGTCTGGCTCCTGCCCCAAGTCCTGACTATCATGTCTGGAAGTTGTCCTTCCCCTTCATTTTGCAGCCCCCCATTCCTAGAACTTTTTCCTTTGATTTTTCCATTAATCCCACGTGGGTTTTCACAGCATATGCAATCCTGCTATCTCCTCTGTCAGCCCAATCCCATCTCTGGGCTGTTCTTCAAATGCACTGCCTCTTCCAAATGGAGTTTTGATTAATCCGGGATTGAGCAACCCTGGCCACTTGCTGCCATCAGAAGAGGGATGAGGCACTGCACCTTAAGTTCCTCCTAAGGAAAGATGAGGGGCCAAACTGCACAGTCCTTACTCAGACTTGCCCTACAGGTTTCACCCCTCCATCTGGACACTTTTCACAATTTCCGTATCTCTGTAAAATGTCTAGTTCAGCCAATTAGTGCAGAATGTGGGGTCTGCACCATTTTATATGTTCCAATACAATAGAAAAGCTTTGCTTTTATTGGTTAATCTGACACCCCAGGAAGGATAGTAATTGCGTTAAAAATCCTGCTCCAACTCCCACTGATGCATCTATTTCTGGAAGATGCTTAGTCTTGTTGTTTAATTCCCTGTCTCCAGATAAGTTAGAGTGTGAAATTTTAACTACATAAGCTACTTTTACCTAGAGATCTACACTGTGCTGGTGAAAAATTGGTGCAATTTCATTTTCTCCTCAATTTGTGTGAGCTGAGAATCTGTCCTTTTAATACTATGTTAAATTATGCTTTCATCAGCTATTAACTTTCATGCCATATTCAGGTTGCTCCTGCTGTTAAACACCTTGGAGATGCTGATACGACGGGAATCCTGTGAGTCACCTCTTCTACAAGGAATGAAAATTGGAAATCAGCTGAAGGAAGATCATGCAAGGGAAGTGTGAGGGGGACAGAAGGAGAGGGGGAGAGGTGACAACACTGTTGGAACAAACAAACAAACAAAAAAGAAGACAAAGAGCACTGCCAGCTACCCCAAGAATTAAGCAAGAGTGACTGAGGTGGGATTAGATACTGTTAATTTTCCTTCAGACTTCTATGGTCCCATATTAAATTCAACATGGTCTGGTTATCACTTTGAGCAATGAGACTATTAAATGCGCCAAGCTGTGGGGCAACAGGAGCAGCTTATGCACTTGGGCCTCTGTGGGTGAAAGAATTTCTTTTTAAGTCTGGCAGGGTTTTCTAATTACACTTTCCGAGCCTGTCGCCTGTATGTTTTGGGAAATTAGCACTTTAAGGCAGGAGGTTGTATTCCCAGACAAGGCTGATTTTGTTTCCAGTAACTCGTTTGCCAGGTTTAAGTTTAATGACATTAGGTCTTGCGCAGGGAAAACCTTCCTGTCTTTTGCAATGCGCTAATTATAAATGCGACATCTCAAGTGATGTTTGCCTCTATTGTTGTATTTCACAGAGTATTTCCCTGAAAAGCTGCAGACCTGGCCCATGTTCCCAGCTCTGCTGTTGATTTGCAGGGTCCTCACCTACCCATGGGGTATCATTAGACCACAACATCTTTGGGACAAGCAGCTCCACCTCTGGGGGCTTGCCAGTCTCAACCTAGGCTGGAGCCCGTGCCGTGGGCATGGTGTTAGTGCGTTATGCCTATTACACACTGCCCATCTACCCTCTGTCCCACCAGAGATCACTTCTTTTTTTCCTATATAGTCCAAATTCCTAAATATTCATGCTAAAAACACAGCAAGAGTGGTGTAGCTGGAGCAAGTAGGAACTTCAGGACAAGCAGGGAATCACTGCCAGGATCCCCAAAAAACAGTCCAAGAGCCTGCATGAGCTTTGTGCAGGTGCCGTTATGCTATCGCTCATATCCCAGCATGGCATCCAGGATCCAAGATTACCCCTCTGCAAAGACCAGTCTGCAGGCGCAAGCTCCAGTCTCACCAGCATGCCAGCGTGGCCAGGGTGCAACACCAGGGCTTTGGGATCAGCTAAGTTGTTCAGGCTCCCTTGGAAGTCAACAGGGATAAACGTGTGGGCTGAATGGCCCTCCAGAGCTTATTTCTTCCTGCAGACTACCAAGGAAACTAGATTTTAGCTAAAGTTAGACGAGATGAATCCCAGCCCACTTGCCCAATGCATCCTTGCTGGAGCAGAATGACTTCTGAACTCAGGTTTGTCCTTTACCTGCATGTGAGCGTGAAGAGTGTGGTGGCAGAAAGCACATTGACTGGAGAGAGCGACAGCTCCTAAACCACTGCTTTATCTGCTTTGACCTTTGCTTCCTGGGAATCTTCTTTTGGGGCTGCAGAACAGACTTGCTGCTGAGCCATGCCCAGAAATAGGGCACTTATCTCAGCAGGGCTGCTCTCACCTTCTTCTGGAGGTGAGCCATGGGGCCAGCACGGCCTCTCCCTTTCAATAGGCAAGTTTTCTTATCAAAACGCTTTGCCCCAAGAAGTTCCAGAAATTTCATTTCAATTTGATTTAGATATGCCACCTTCTCCTTTTTGTATGTGAAAACTTTGATGGGGGTGTTGTGACGGTGCCTCTTCAGCTGACCTGCGTTGGAGAGGAAAAATAAATAAGCCCCATCTACAAAAACATGCTGCACTCACTTTCCTCCTACTACAGGTTTTCAGCAAGCAGGTAAGTGCAAAGAGGCGTTACAGAGTACGGCACGTGTGGTGAGGGCGAGAGCTGCTCCCTTCGTCGACTTTTGTTTACACATTTGCAGTCCTGCTCTTGGGTTAAATCACCATGTTTCCTTTGCTTCCCTGAGTAAAGGGAGATAAGAAAACTGCTTCTCTCATTTTCCTTATCTCATGAATGTCCTCTTTGCTTTGCTGAACAACCTCTCTCTCTCAGCTGGCTTTGGCATGCTGACGGCAGCAGCAGAGGGGCAAGGCGAAGGCGTGAGCGTTTGCAAAGCAGAGGGGCTGGTCACTACCTTCCCACTGAACTCATGTATGTATTTTTCCCAGTTATGGAAAACAGATTTTTTTTTTCCCCCCACTTTCGGTGGTTATCACTAGATTTCAAATATTGAGTAATTTGCTCAACTGGTAGATTTGTATCTGCCTTGGGGTTACAAATTGAGTCCCTGTTTTTTGAACCATATTTTACTAAACAAGCAGTAATAGACTAACTGTAGAGTGAAAATGCTTTCCTCTGACATGTGCAATTAATTTATTTATTGGTAGAAATCAAAACAAACCACTTTGAAGTGGAAATACTATTGTGCCCTTTAGATTTTACTTTGATGAAGCCTACAATACCATTCCTGTTAACCATCTGCTTAAATCTTAATTAAATGGTGTTTCCATATGCAAAATAATCACATCATCCTCTATAATACAAGGTTCTATAATTGTTCCAAAACAAAAATACTAAGGTTTAAAAATTATGTCTCCTCTATCGACAGGATTTGTTGTAGGTTGTAAATTATTTTTAGTTTTATTTGAGTCCTAGCAAGGAAGCACAAGTTGTAATGACTCTTCATATGTTTGTTATAAAAGATTTCCACGCAGGAGAGATCTGCAAATATGAATTGTTCTTTCTTTGATGAGTAGGTGATTTCAAATTTTTTTTTTTTTAAGTCTTCCCAGAATCAGAAACAATGCTTAGCAACAGGACCAGTTCCTTCAGCCTTTCCCAAACACCAGTCTAATGACAGAGCAGCTCTCTCCATCCCAACACGCTGCTGTGCAGTACTGGCTAATAGAGAAAGACCCTGGAAGTTTGCACCCAGCATGACAATGACTATCTCCAGCCCTCTTAAATCATCTGCTTAAGCGGCTCCCTCCCGCAAGGAATTGGTTACGTAGGGATCTCTCCAGCAGAAGTATGGAGGAAGCATTTTGTCTAACTTAACATAGACTTCAACTCTCTGTGGCTGGAAGTCATTTGATTCTCAGAGCCCAGCCTCTTCCTTGGAAACTACAGCACAGAAAGCCGAAGGAAACCTCGAAGACAGGACTTACCGATTTAAATGTTTCTGACTTCAGGTTTTATCTGGTTTTCTAAAAGTACCCTCAGGCAGAAAGGTTACTCTTTTATTCCATGATATAAGAAACAACATATCATTACCCTACCCTTCATTTGTTTCCTGGAAATATCTTATGCCAGTGAGTCACCTCCTTTGAGCTCAATATAATCACACACATTTGCCAAATGCCCTTTTCCAAACGAGACTCAACTTTGTACAAGAACAAATTCAGTTAAGAAACTGAAAAATACTCTTTCCCCTATGAAAAGGCAAATTTTCCAAAGCAAAGCTAAAGCGTTATCCCCATTTGTCCTCCTCCTCCTCCAGGATTCCCATTTGAGGCTGACTTAAGAATTTCGGGTGAAACTTTGCTCTCACATACACCCACCTAGAAATACTCCACTAACCACAGTCTTGAGGTGCTTGCCTAGAGAAAGCAACAGGGTTTGTGGAAAGAAAAACCTTGCTGAATTCTTGTTTTTGCAGGCATCGCTGTGACACCACTCTGTGTGAGCTTGCCCCTGGATTTGCCTGGGGAGCAGGGAAGGAAGAAAGCAACTGAAAACGGCAATATCCTTCCCCACATGAGGCGCGTGTTCACCAAAACCCAGGGATGGAGCAGGCTACTTGCCCTGACCACGCTGATGCTGGAGTATTCTCCTCTGGCACATTTTGCCATCACCTTGCACCTTCGAGAACCTGCTTTTGGTGAAGCTCTTAGGATGCCATGACTTCCACCTCTTACAGGGTCTCTCCCAGAGTGGGACCCTGCCAATCTCACATCCCACCAGGCAGGAGAGCACTGCTGTGTCCCTGCATGGAGCTGGGAAGCACGGGAAGCCTCAGCTCTGCGGAGAACGACCCCCCTTGCTAGTCCTGGGACCATGTTTTCTAAGTCTATTAATTAATAAAGTTCTCCATTTCCCTCATTTTTGCACCAGATGATTTAAAGACCAGTTCCCACCAGCTCACACTGCAATTTCTCTCCAATGGGGCATTTGTATGACAGAATCACTGCAGCATCACTTTCTGTGAATGCACTGGGGGGATCAGGGTCCCTCACCCCGAACACCCTGGAAGTCTGGACCTCTGGTCCTTTCCAGTATTTCCATAAATGTCCACTCCCCACAGCAGCACTGCATCTCTGGGTCACAGGCACAAACCTCCTGTCAGACGATGCCTGCTGTTCCTGACAAGGACCCAAATCTCCAGCTCAAAAGGGCTTCTGCTAAGCAGAAGCAATCCTACATCTGCGACATTTGTCTGGAGGATGCCAAGATAATGCCATAAACTACCTCTGCCAAGAACATAGCTGGCAGGGAAATGTCACTAACAGCTGGTTTTGTGCTGCCTTCCTTGGTAGTAAAGTAATAAACAAGACAGGGAGACCTCTCCCTCTCAGGCACACGCAGATCTTCAGTCTCCACTGCAGCTGCCATTTGCAGACCAGAAATCTCACAGTTGCATGAGAAGGGAGCAAAGCATGGGCAGATCTCTGATTTCATTACCATCCAAAATTCCTCTCTATGTGCACAGGATGCAATTACTCCCTCCGTAAAGAATCACCAATAAGTGATTGTCTCCAAGCCAGAATGGAAATGGAGGTCAGGCAAAAGAGACTCAGTCCATGAGTGAGCTCTCTAGGATCCTGCAAAACTGATCCTCGGTGTTTCCCTCCCAGTTACAGGCTGGCTCTAGCAGTGCATGTCCTTTACTTTCCCAGTATTTGTCTGTCTAAAATGGTAGAGACAACTTTGGGGAGAGCTGGAATGAGCTTTTGCTACATTAAGCTATATTTTAAGATGGAAGTTTGCACCCAGCATGACAATGTGCGTGCTAAATTTCCCACACCAAAAAGTAGCTGTTTGATGAAAACTGGAACTGCTGACAACAGTGACAATATAAAGCCATCTTAGTCACTTAAATTACACAGTGGCAGGCTCAGATTCTCACACTGAGAAAAGGAAAAGTGATGATTTGGAGCATACAATGAAAGCAACACTTTGCTTCTTGAAATGGATTAGTTTCCTTTGAGATTAAGCCAGTATCCAGAACTGCACAACATGTGCTAATGTTACTGGCAAAGTCCAGCTTATAACAACAAAGTGGTCATCTAGTAACACAGAATAATACTGTGACTCTGCTTTTAAGTACTTGTCTAAATGTAACTGTTATAGTTCAGCTCTCAGCAAATGCAGTTTTTTCCTTCTACAATGCCCTTGAATCACTAACTTGGCTTCAGCCTTTATTTATGTTCCTATTCCATGCACACCAGCACATTCAAGCTGGCCTGGCACAAATTTCAAAGTGTCATGAGCCAGGCTAGGGAAGGACACCCACTCCACCAGGAGTTGGTCATATAGCCAGGCAACCACAGCTCTATCTCAGCTCTCCCTGCTTGCAATACCAATTTCTCAACCTTGACAGTACATGGAATAAGATAAAAATCAAAAAAACATATTGGTGTCTACGGAAAACCCTCTCCTCAAGGCATTGCTTAAAGATTCAAATCTGAAGGACACTTTTAGGTCTAGGGAAAGTAGAAAAAGGTGGGTTTAATACCATCTTTCATAAATTAGCCGCCATCCTCAAAAACACAGCATCCAGCAAGTGACAGAGCCCTGCCACAGTCAGGTTTTATTCCCAATACCTTCAGCAGGGAGAGCAGGGAGGTGTGACAGCCACGGCTGTGCCACGTGCGGTACCCGAATGTCTCAGTCCTGTCATACCCGCGCAAGACTCGTCTCTCACTTCCCGAAATCAATGGAAGCTCCTCACCCCCTTGCTGGCTGCGCTTTGCTCCAAGCACAATCCACACTCAGTTCCACAAGGGCGTCCTGTTTTGGGCAGATTTGCTTTATTTTTGTTGCAATAGTAACAGCTATCGGGGTTGCATTCAAGAGCAGCTCTTACGTTAGCAGGAGGCAAAGGGAAACCTTGGGATGCCGCAGAGGGGACCTCCTCAGGGATGTGCTAGAGTTATCCCATTTCCATGGCAACAGCTCCCGCCGGTGCCACTGTCCCCATGCAATTGCATGGGAAATGTCATCATGCCGTGTCCAGGAACCTGCTTCCTGCGCACAGAGAGCAGCTGCTGCTCCAGCAGCCTTCACAGTCCTCGCTGGATCTACCAGTTCTGTAAAACTCCCATCACCAACACAAATGCAAAGAGAGCATTAAAAGCGTTTTGAGGATTCCTTCACCTCCTGAAACATCTGCTGCCTCGAGAGATGCCCGTTCTGGCAGCAGGTTTAGAGCAAACAAAAGGAAATGACACTTGACAAAGCCTGTAATTAAATCATGGAACTTTTTGCTACAGGATATTGTAACAGCCAAAAATATAAATAAGCTCATAGAGAGCTTAGGGAAAATCATGGAGTGCATCTCCACTGCACCGCCACATGCTAGCTTGTGGGCAAAGGCCTCTCCATGAATACTTGAGCCAAAAGAGCTGGTGGCTGGAGGCTGAGGAGAGGAAAACTGGGGAGGGACCCCTCTAAAAACACCCTGCTCAGATGCTGTTTCCCAAGCATCGGTACCGGCCGTGCCAGAGACAGATCACAGGGTGGACAAGCTCCAAGTCCAGACCAGGCCAGTCTTTGCATTTCCCTGCTTTGGGAGAGATCTGCATTTCACAGGCAGATTTCATCACGCAGATCGCATGGTGTTACTAGCGAGGCATGCAGGCATCAGCTGGGGCTGGCCGCAGCGGCAAACACCAGCCATGGGGGCTCCGAGCAGCTTGTCTGTACCCTTTGCTCCAGCTCCTCCTCCCGGGGACGCAGGAAGCACCACCACCCCAAGCACACCTCCTGCCCCTTCCCTCTCTCCCTGCCCCACAAATCTCCCTGAGATACACATGCTGTGTGCTGCACCCTGGAACCTGGGCTGCGCGAGCCTCTGCTCCCCACCCAGGCCATCACCCAGGCACCTACAGCAGTTCAAAGCTGGCAAGAGGTTGGACTCCGACTGCCGGAGCAGCAGCTCCAAGACTCGTCTGCGTGGAGGTGCCACTGGCAGGACACACTTTGAGTCTTGGGGAAAAGAGAGTGCAAAATGGGGAAAAGAGAGAAGGGAGAAATGTAGGTTTATAGACAAATTAATCCTTTTCATTCTTTAAAGAAATTCAAGTAGTGATTTGCAATTGCCTGTTCCTCTAATAATTTTTTTTTTTGTAGGCTGACCCAGAAAAGAAGTTGATTTAAACATGCAGTTTAGTTGTAATGAGGATTTGTTTGAAGATACTAACCAAGAAATTCTCATAATTGTAAAACTTTTTCCATTCTGACTCAGAGACAGCTAGCCTGAGGCTTACCACATAGAAAATTTAGGCTACTTTAAGATTTATCAGCTGGGTTTAATGTAGTATTTTCTTTTGTCATTACACTTTGTAATCATGTGTACAGATGCAATTCTAGCTGTGAGAAGCACTATTCAGTGCATAGCATGGCTTGTTCTTACCCTCCAAGTCAAAGCATCAAGGATTTGCCCCCACTATTGCAAAACGGCATCTAAGGCAAGTCCCTTTTCTGTGCAGGACAATTGCTTTCCATGAGGGCATGAACCCCTACAGCAGCAACATGCTTGAAGGAAAATGCTTGCAAAAAAATATGTTCCCAACACTAAACTAGCTCTAGAGCAGATTTATTCTTGTTCAGGTAAGTTGCCCTTAAAACTACTTCCAGGCCTAAGGAGGAACATGTCAAAGGCAGTGAAAACCAGTGACCCCAGCTACCTTTGAAAAAGTCTCCCCTGCTTCTAGCTATAACCCAAAGCTCTTCCCTTGCTTCCCCTGGGAGAATTAAAGCAGGGAAAGGCGACTTCTAATTTGATCATTGAAAAAGCAATTTCCCCACTACAAATGCAAACACACACCTTACTGAAGCCAAAATTCATGAGAATAAGGAAAAATGACCTCTTCCCAGCAGCCCTCTGAATTACTCTGAAGTTGCCCAGGTCCCTCTCTTGGCTCCTACACCTCCTGCAAAGCTGTTTGATTACCCACGCATCGCTCGGTGTGTTCGGGGATTCCTCATCCTTAAGAGCTGGTGTGGGAGCTACAACGGTGACTAATCGCGGCAGTGCCACGTCTTTTCCACGGAGGCTGAAATCCCTCCTCTGATAGTCACTTGTTCTCCCACTTGTCTTTGCCGTACTATTTCTTGCCTCACTATTTCTTTTCTAGATTTGTTCATATGTGAATCTGGTGCATACATATGTCCATACACCTCTATCATGCTATAATGAGTTGCCTCACACCGTAGCTTCCATATAGCTGCTAAAAGAAGGACTGTTTTAAATAAACACTGAATGTAGACTCGAGAGTGAGGAAGAAGATTTTTGACTGGAAGGGAAGGGCAAAGCCAATTAGCTCGTGTTCACAAGGCAGCACTGGCAGAGCATCATCCCCAAGAGTGAGACTGGGCCTATTTCGCCAGGCTGTTTTCTGTTCACAAGGCAGACTTGGTCATTGCTGTGACAAAAGTCACCTGGAGCTGGTGCTAAAGTTATTTAAAGAAAAAAAACAGAAGGAAAGAGCCACATGTGAGAGCTCTTAGACTCATATGCCACAGGGATACGGAACAGTGGAAAAGTCGTCTCAGTGAAACAATTAGGCAATTAAAAAAGAAGCTTTTCTAATAATTTTTATAGTGGTTCCTAAAAAGCAGAAAGCAACAGGGATGCTGATGGAGAGGCTGAGATAAGCGCTGGAAGCCTGGCTCATACCCAGGAAAGCTACCAAGTGCGTCTGCCTGTTACAACCCAATGCTACGTTTGCAGACAGCCATGGCTGCTGCCATCAAACGGTTAAAAATCAGCAGTGCCAGCTGAAAGAAAAAAAAAAAAAA
>NW_008795555.1:1013438-1038455 GCF_000699145.1 Aptenodytes forsteri
AGAGTAACAAATAAAAGCCAGCTGAAAGAAAAAAAAAAAAAAGAGTAACAAATAAAAATCAAGGGGACACTTGACTGCAGGCAGCCAGTGCCAGTAACCTAGGGGCCCTGAGCCAGCTGCTCGGCTGGGAGCTGTGTCTATAAGGAGGCCCCGTGGTGAGGGCTGCGGGCTACTGCCCATGGACCCTCGGGGGTGAAGGGGGCTTCCCCTCTCGCTGCTGGTGGCAGGGAGAGGGTCCCCCTCGGGATTGTCCACAGGAGGAGAGGGTTTTTTTTCTAATCAGCTGCTGGTGATTCTGAAGTCGAGAAATGCACGTTGAAATAATCATTAAAGCAATGTGGTTACGGGCTCCAAAGATGAGCGGTTGCATTCCTGGAAGCACCAGGCGCTGCCCCTTTGTCAGCAGTTATGGGAAAGAGCCAAACAGGGCTCTCTAAAGAAACAAACTTGTATCATTTTGATTTCCTATCTGTCGATGAACCCTTGAGAAATAACGAGAATGAGGAAGGCAGAGAGGATGAAAGAGAAAACTCAAAAAATGACAGATTCCTTATTACAATCAAATTTATTTAGAATAGAAGTGAATCTGAGTCCTGAACTAGCACCCAGACACCCCTAAAGCATGGGTGCAAATATCAGCTTTGAAGGTACAAAGTTGGTGGTACTTAGATCTAGACTCTACAAGGGATTTAACTGTAAGTGGAGAATTGTCCATTCAAGAGCTTTTATACCTGTTTCTTGTCTCTGCCTCTGTTTGCATGGCTCTTCAGTTCCCTGGGGCAAAGCCTGGTGCCCAGGGTGCTACAAAGGGAAGTCCGCCAGGGTTCAAGTCAGTCCTGCTAGACAGGGTATGTTCAGATTTGCATCTGAATTGCATAGCTTTTAAGGACCAAGAAGGAACAAACACTCAAGGAGACGAAAGCACCTAAGCCTAACAAGCACAGAGTGGGCAGGGAGGACACAGCAGAGCAGCATGGAGGGACTCGGTACAAGCCCCTTGCTGGAAGAGCAGCTGCAGGTGGCACACATGTGCTGTGGTCAGGGCAGGAGGAGCAGGGAGGGGCTGCATCAACAAAATTAAAGCAAAGCAACATTTACTACCGGCAGAGCATTGTCAAGCTGGGGGATGCTACCAGGGCAGCAGAAAAACAGGGCTTTAAGGGCACTTGTAATAATAGAGCAGGAGGATGGTACAATGCAGAGTTGGTCTACAGAGTCATTTGTACTCATGGAAGAAATCCCTCCTCTATCCTAAATATGGGAGCTGCTGAGGGCATGCCTGTCTGGCAGCTGACAGTGCACTGAATTCAAATGGTCTCCACAGGGGACTGGGCTCCATTTCTTAAAGTGATCCCTGCCACAGACACGCCACTCCCATGAGGTTTTCTTCTAACTGATATATTTAAAATGGGCACTTCCTCTCAATTCCCTGTTCCATGGAAAAGTAACTGTGAATTTTGAGCAATTATGTATGTATCTATGCTTATACACACACAGCAGAACACAAAGAGACCATATTTAAAAAAAAAAATTACTTCAGGGAAGGGACTTCTTTTGGCCTGTGAGATAACTGAGCTCTCAAATAACAACTACCAATTGGGATATTTAACATCCTTCCTCCCCCATTTAAAATACATAAATAAAGCAGACAAGCAAGCCTGCTGTCCTGTCAAAGCCTCCGGGAAACAGGGACAGGCAAGAGGAATGGTGCAAATCAATCTGCATTACATTACCTCACCAGAAAGACTTGAAGGGACTACAGAACTTTTTCATTAATCTTGTATGACGCTGCTCCATGTCATCCCAAATCATGTCAAGATGAGATGAAGCCAGCAGCCACCGCCAGCACATGGGCCAGAGGAAAGAAAGAGGGAGACGGGGCAGACTTCTCACCACGACAAGGTGGGAAGAAAGGCAAGGGGACTTAATGCCCAGCTCAGGTTCTTCCAGGTGAGCAAGAGTTTTGCTGTGACTGATGAAGAGGGACTGATGAGAGAAGCACCTTTGAGTCCAGTGGTTCCCCACCTTTCTGGAGGGCCAGGAGTAAGTACGTGTTGGACCAATCTTGCCCATGCTGGAACAGCACAGCATTCCACATGCCCCAGTCAAGGTTTGTGGGTTTACAGCTCCCTGGGGAAGACGGTGCAGAGGATCAGCCTGGAAATGTGTCCAGGGACAGCAGGAGCCCATCAGGGCTGGCCATCGCACAGCAGAAGAAGTGACCATTCTCCTGCAAAGGCATGGGGTACCCCCACTCTAGCCAGCCAGCATGCAATGGGAAAACACCTTGCATGTACCCAAAACCCTTAAAACACAGGATCCCCAGCTTGCCAATTTATCTGAGGACCATTTTAAAGGTGATCATAGCCAAGGAGAAGATTCCCATGTCCACATTAGGCTACTGTACTGTACTTTTACTACTGTACTGAAGTCAATACGCTGTTAGCATCAGCGCAGACTCCTAGCAAGGAAAAGGTGGGCTTGTTCATGTAGGCAATGGAGCATTTGGCCTCTCAATCCACAACAATACTCTCCTTAGTGGGCCATGGACCCATGAATGAGTTAACCTCTGGCAACACAAGCTGTCCCAATTAAAAAATAAATCAATTGGTGCACACAGCCCCCCAAAATGATTTAACTCTGCCCCCTGGGTTGAATCCTGGCTAAATCTGACACACTTTCAAGTGTCCGCCTTTCAACACATAGTCTGCCTCTTTGTTCGCAGCTGCCACAGTGTGAATTGCTCCAGGTTTATGCCTCGAGTCTTGCTTCTATTAATGTGCCCATGGCATTAGCACAGAGACATACTGAAAGTAGCTGTATTTGAGCTTTTTCAACCAGAAGATTTCTAGCTGTCCTAATGTGGGGCTGTGGGTAGTCAGTAGGAGGGGGTAGGCACAAAAAGAAAAAAAAAAAGCAGAGAAAAAACCCAAGCCAACACTGGAGTATTATCCCATAAAACAGCTCCTGTGTGATGCTTTCAGTTCAAATCCAGTTTGACATTAATACTTGTCTTAACTTCCCTAGAGAAAACAAACATGCTGAGACTCAGCGTATAATACAAATCTGAAGATTTTTTCATCAATCTGGGTTAGACTTATAATGGGCCAAAAAAATTGGCAAAAGTATTGAGCTTTAAATCTTTAACTCTAGTAATTGTCAGGCCAAAGTTGCAAATGCACCAAGAAGTCACCTGGCATACAGACACCCACCCTCTGTGCTACATAGGCACGCTTTGAAGAAGATAAGAGGAGTTCAGAACCAGGCACAAAAGGAAAGTAGCATCATTTCACATCCCTTGCACAAGCAGCCTCAGAGCAAGAGTTAGAGGTTGGGGCTCTCTCCACAATTACTGTAATGTCCTCACTGCAGGAAAACTGAGCAATATTTCCTAAGCTACTTATTCAGTCAACGTTGCCCTCTTGTTCATGGAAAAGCTCTAGAAGTCTCAGCATCCTCCTACGCACACATACAAACCCTGGTATTCACTCTCTCCATCTATCCCTCCAGCCTGTCCGCAGGCACTTTTTGGCCCATGTTGACTGCAAGGAGCCCATTACAGAAATACCCTAAAATCAGCCGGGCACCAGCTGATTGCAGCTGGGCCACGTACAGTCTCAGTATATTCATTTCCACGTGAATACACCTAAGGCACGAACTTACAGCTGTTTGTTATAACTCCAAATTTTCTTTTCCGGGGAATTTTGTATCAGTAAAAACACAATTTTTGACATAGGCATGAAATCCAGATGCAAAACACAGTGAAATCAAATAGCCATGAGAGTATGGCTTTCCTCATTCACTTGAAAGTAACAGAAAAGTACCAGTGGCAAAGTTTTCCACATCATTCCACTGGCTCTATTAGCCAAAGTTTTAATGTCTCTCATTAATCAGCTTTGAAAAACAATAAATAGCTAGTACTCTAAGAGCTACAAAATTAAGTTGGTACTACAAATAACGCACTGACAAACAACTTCAGAAATCGTGTTCATCCTTGTCACCGAAATAATTACTGCATCAACCAATGGGAAATTCCTTCCCCTCAGTAACCATGGAAATATTTAAAGGTTGCCAAAGCCCTGCAGTTATGGATTTCCCAATAGTTTCCTATGTGATGTGGGAACTCAGTGTATCGTGCACAGAAAATCAGGGCTTCATGCCACAGAATGCAAAAATGTACTTTAATTATCACAACAGAAAGTGATAATTGGTCAAAAGACAGAAACCAGAATTACTCAAAATCAATATAAGACTGCCACCAGCTTGCAGGATGTGTCTTATCTGCCTTGTTAGAATCAGAGCCATATACTGTATCTATCAAAGGTTGCAAAACAAGGCAATTCAATTTTTGCAAGTGCGAAGCGATCATAGTTATGAATATGGATGAGGCTGCAGGCAGCAGGGCCTCTGTGCAACCCATCAAACATTGCTGGAGCAAGCTGAGTGGAAAAGACTCCGTCAAAATTACTTTGGCCCCTGACCAGCTACCGGAGCTGCTAACCTGAGGAAGCAGAGCACGGCAAGAAGGGCTCGTCCCCTGGGTGCCATGAATGGGATGAGGCTGAGGCTGTGGAAAGCAGGTCCAGGTGACAAGAGGAGACGCCTGTGCCCAGGACAGGACAGGACTACCCTGGTCCTGGATGCATCAGCACTGGGCTCCACAGTCACGTAAAGGGAAGCACAGCCCATCCTGGACACACTCCCTCCCTCCCTCCTCATTTTTCCCATTCTCTCTGGTGTTCCCCTTCCTCCTTTTCCTTGCAGGTTGTCTCCAAGGATCTTCTAACACATTCACCTCTCTCACCTCCTCCCTTCCTTCCTAGTCCCCGGTGCCAACACATCTCCACATCACCATCCTGGCCCCACAAGTGCCACAACACCATCTCCTTTAGGTTCAGTCATTCCCACCCCCACGTCAGTTCCTGCCATCAACAAGCCTGGGAAAAGTCACACAGGATCACGTCATGCCATCTAGAGAGCACCTTTTAAGAGGAAAACACTGCCTTCCCTTTCAAGTTGTTTCACTTCTCCAACACAGAGAGTTCAGCCTAACAAAGGGAACCGTCCCCTCCCCACCACTTTGCTGCACGAGTCCTCCACTGCAGAAGCAGACTCCATTAATTCTTGCAAGTAGATTATTAAAACTGGGCTAACACAGCAACCTGAAAAAAGAGTGCTGAAGGGATCTGCCGCCATCAGAGGAGCAGCCCAGCCTCCTCTGGTGCTGCACAGAGGAGAGGAACTCCCCATCACTTCAGCTCTCCCCAGCACAAATGACCCGACTCCAGCTCTTCCACAGGGCACACGTGATTTCTCAGCAATCAAATCTCCAGCAGACTCAGCGGTCGACTTTAGCCAATCTATGTATTATTTATCTTTGACATTTTAGATCGCTGCAGTTAAAAGCACTTCCCTCAATTTTCTTGTTTTGCTTCTGCTTGTATCATTATCCTAGGATCACTTTGCATCTAATTGAGCCTGCATGTGCCAAGTGAAAAAAAAAAATCTCAGACATGCTTGATATAAAAGTTGCCACTCTCTGTAAGAAACCATCATACCACAAATCCTTTAAGTGCTGGACTGTCCTAGCTCTAGGAATATTGCTGGAGGGAAAACACGCTAATTCATTCTGCTTCTACACATTGGTGCAAGTTAGTAAGTACATAAAAGAAACATCAATCCTTTAGCTGTCAGTCCCATCTCCTCCTTAACTCCCCTCCCCAAAAAAAAGTTCCTCAAACATGATGGTGTTGAGCAACACAACAATGGGAAAGAACACGCCTCGCACCAAGGCATTTCTTCCCCTCTTACTGCATAGTTTTGAGTGCCTGAACCTTGCCTTCTGGTAAGTCTGTAAAATAGACTTAAGGAAGCACTGCCACTGCAGATCCGGAGCACTTTGGTCACTGATCTGGCCTTTTTTTCCCCACCTCGGAACTGCCGTTAGCCCACTTCAGACTTACACAAAAAAGCACACACCAAATCCTTTCTCTCCAAGAAACTAATTCACTGTCTGGTTTTTTTGCTGAAGCTACAGAGTTGTATAATAGAGTTAATCTTGAGGGAATTTTGCTTGTGAAATGACCTTGCTGGTCTTTTTGCTTTTTGTATTTTGTTGAATCATTCAGAAGACCGCCTCGGCCAAAATCCGGACTCTGGGTATTCAGAAAAGCACGCACAAAGCACAGCAGTTCCCATTTGTTTTCCTGTGTCAGTGTCTGCAGAGACGCGAGACAAAAAAAAAAAGAGTCAGCTGCTGAATGGTTATTCTTGCCCCGCGATGTCCCTGACTTCACGATGGGGCTTCCTTTGGGGACAAACCTTTCAAATGGCAAGGGAGTCATATGGTTTCACATCGCAGCACATTTCCCCAAAGCTTCCTAAGGGCTAAAATGATTTCAGAAACCATGTTCCTTTCCAATACACCTGGACACCACCAAATACAGACCAGGAGAGTTTGGAAACCTAATGGATGCTGACTTCTTCTGCTTACCGGCAGGCCAGATCTGTCAGGACATCAACAGTGACGGATGTGACACTCTTGTTAGATGTGGTATTCCATAAAATGCCTTAGAAACATGAAAATCCCAGTTTTGCCAACGAGACGAGATCGTACCTGAATATGCAGTATCCTACCACAGAGCAAGTCAACCCTGGCATCTGCCTGCGGCATCTTGCAGAGTAGTTTGCATTCATACCCCAGGAAATGAGAAGACTTTTGTGGTTGACAGGGAACAGTGATTATAGAGCCGAAAGCATCAGGATTTGTAAATGTGGAATTAAGCCTTTATTGAATTTGTGATTATTTCTCAATAGCGAATCGGGTAGTTCTTTCATTTAATGTGCTGATTACAGGTGACTCACCTTTCCAGACAAATCAGGGTTTCATCAAAGAATAACAGCCTAAAGCAACATCATTGCTGAGCTGGAAATGTGGAAGAGGCTGATGAGGACAGACCTAACACAGCATCTCCCGCAACACAAGGCAGACTTTGCAGGGACCTGCATCATCCACCCTTACAGGGTTATGGTCCAAAATCTGGATTAAGTTAGAAATAAAATAAATATGGCAATTGGATAAACTGAAGAACACATTAATACCACATCAACTGACTTTCTCAAAGCTTCTCTTACAAAAACAGAGAACAAGTGGGCTTGATGGCATAAGTACATGCACTTACTGCATAACACAAACCACCATGATGAGCACTGACTTTTGTGGGTAAAGATACCCTGAGCATGGATAATTGCATAAACTAACAAGCCACAATGTGGATATAAATTAATTCTCAAACTGGATTGACATTTAAGCCTTCAAGCATACAGATATTTTTGTATGTGTGTAAGTACAATAATATTTCCATTTACTTCAGTGGGACAACTTGCAGGCTTTATGTTAAGCCTGCTCTGAAGTGTTTGCAGGCTTTAGTCACACCAAGTATCATTTTACTGCTAAGGTACCCTCAAGTGTCTCATGAATTCAGCAGCCCCTGGATTCCAGTGCTGCTGTATCTATCACCAACCCTGCATGACATACAGTAATTATAGGCTGCTGTCAGACTAGTAACATCCTCAACAAGTAGAGCTGAGCTCTTAAACATCAGTGTGCCAACCAGACAAACACGGAGCTCCTCTAAAAAGATCAACTGAAAGGAAGCAGGCCAAATCCTGCTCTAGTTTACCCCTTCTTGGACGAGCTGCGTGGATTTGGCTGCCAAGACGATTTGGCAAGTTGCAGCCCTCCAGCAGCACGGACTCTTTTGCACGGCTCCTGTGAACAGGATGCAAATGCCCGAGCTGAGCTGGAGGGGCCGTGCCCGCCGGCTGCCGCGCTGCTTGTTCTGCCACCAACGTCAGTGCAGCTCTGCCGATGGTTTACACTGGATCCCAATTTACACACGTTTCTAAGTCAGATTTCCAGTTCTGGTTGGCTAAAAATACTCATCTTGACAATCCTTCTCTCCCGCCAAAGTCACACACTACAGTTCAGGGTGGTTATTTTTTTCTTAGTAAAGGGGGGAAATATTTTTTCATCTTAAATAAAAACCAAGAAAAGGGACTTTTCTCAAAACATTGAGTAGAGGCTAAGCCTGATAAAATTTAGTCTAGAAGTAAACTACTAGATGAAGTCTTACAAACCATTTCCCTGAAGACAAGGTAATGGGACTGTGTAATTCTCATTCAGAATGCAAGTGAATCAAAAACTGAAACAACATATCTCATTCAAAGTTTCAAAGAGGAACGCAGCCAGGTTTCACCAATTGCTGTGCCAATAAGTTCTCTGATAGGGTACATTTGTTACTGAGGCTATTCATTTTTCCCTTTTCTTTTATCGACAGGGATTCCAAGATTTAGTGGAAACTGCCCAGCTGCTGAAGTGTAGAATATGGAGATAATGGGTCTAATTTTACTCTGACATCCAAGGCGGCCCTAGTGATTTCAGGGTGGTCGGGTCCCGTATGATCCTACTCTCTACCTTTGTGACCATACCCTGGGAGGACAGAGGAGGTCAACTTTGGAAGTTCAAATTAAAGGAAGGAGACTGCAGTGAAAACAACCTCAAGGGATTTTACTGCTCCACAAACAAGTTAGGAAAACACACAGCTGGCTCTCTGCGTGAGCCTGGGTCCAGCAAGCTAAGGGCAGATTTCTCCACCATTGGACAGACGCCGTTCAGCCCACCAGAGCTGGAGCAGGAGCAGCCATAAGCTGGCAAAGGCACGATGGGGAAACATCTCCCTGGCAAAGAGTGAGAAGGAAGAGAACAGGACATTGGTTTTTTTTCCCAGATAAGACCAGCCTGAAGACACATGCGTAACTCAGCCAGCTGTACTCAACGCTTCAGGCAGTGACCCACCTCACTTCTAAGCCAGCCTGCTCAGGCTGGATGTAAGCATGGGCAGGACTCCCAGGCTTGTCCCACAATGCAGGCAAGTCCCTAATGGGGACTGGCTCCAGATTCCCAGCCGGTCCCTGATGCTGGGACAGGGGAGGTCTCCCTGCAGCAACAGCACTGGTTGTTTACAAAAAAGCAAAACAGAAAGCAAAGCAACCCAGAAAACATCAGGTAAATTTTTAGAGACACTTAATACAACAAAGCAGCTGGAGATAAGGAGAAACAAGAGGGTTTGTCCTTCCAGTTACCCTCAGGGCACTAGGAAAACATTGATGACTCACTAGAAGAGGTTGGAAACATACTTTTGGGGTCTATCAGAGCTAGCACAGGGGACTCACTCATCTCGGTTGCACTGCCAGGGCTCCTCTCCACCGGCACTGCTTGGTCCTGCACACCAGCTGGAGGGACTCAAGACCACTGCAGACCTTCTCCTTATCTTCTCCCATCAGGTGACACACAGGGGGTAGATCCTGTCACATGACCTGCAAGCCCAAACTAGGAAAACCCTGTTACTTATCCTGGTGCAAGCCAGGAGGAACACTCCAGCCAGGGGTCCTGTTGCAGACAGAATAGCATTGTGGACAGGAGATTTTGTCCCAGTGGCTGCACTGTGAAGATTCTGGGGCATGCATATCTCACTACAAGCCAATTTAACTACCAGCCACTTGAGTATTCAGCCCTTTTCTTGGGCAAATTTTACATCCTGAAGTATTTGCCTGCCCTTGTGAACAGGTAGGCAGTGCCAGAGCTGGTCCTGAGTCCACACAAACTACAGCAAGAGCAGCCCCCACCTACAGCCTATGGGGTGTACTTCATCCCATCCCCAAAAAGGCCAGTTTAATCTCTCACAGCTGGGTGCTTGGACCCTCAGTCACGTTTTGAAACACAAGCAGACCTCTGTGTTTCATTTGGATGAGGTAGGCTTTTATATACAGCATCAGTTTGTGACCATATGCTACAGAGTAGCTATGCTTCTATTTATACAATTATTTTATAGTGCCAAGGGTAATAACAAAAGATGAAGTGATAAAAATAAGTCTAAGCAGGATGTATGCAACAGGGGCTGGGGTTTATATGGAAGACAAGACTGTGTAAAACTAAGAACAACAGAGCTTCAGAGTCTTATTTCATGTAAATCAGTCAACAGATACCTCAAAGTGTAGCCTGAGAATTTATAAACTTAATCTTTTTTTATTTAGTCACATTTGTAAATCAGCGGTGCTATTTCTAAACTTATTTTATGATGTGTAAAACCATTTCTTGACTTAAAACAACAGTTGAATCTTTTTGTGTCTTATGATGATCTCTAAAGTTGCGGCATTAGGGTTTACTGCCTGTTTTATACGTCTGTAGCAATATACAGTTTAAAGACCAAGCTGTAAAGAAATGCAGATGTTAAAAAAAAAAAAAATCCTAGCATGTAAGGCAATAAGAAAGCAATGTTTTTCTCATCAGGAAATAATTTTACAAATGGAACCCATATTTCTGTAAATAAACGTCTGCCTTCTCATTAGCTTCACATCAACCTATACTGAAATATACATCAGAGAAGTCTGTCAAAGCAGTCACAAAGGAAAAACAAGAGCAGAGTTTAAAAACAAGCCTTCAAAAATTGTTATGCTTTTCAAGTCTAAGCAGTAAATAGGACAGGAGAATGACAGGAGAGTTGGCAACAGAATCTCATCACTAAAAAAATATTTTTTTTTTTAAAACATAAAACTTATGTTTGGTCAACTGTCCACAAGTGGTTTGCAGAGAAGGGAGATAGACATAAGATTCTGACATACTGTAAAATCACAGCCCTAAAAAATGCAATCAGGAGTCCCAAACCAACTGTCAGCCAGCAAACAAGCCCAGCAGACATGGTTGGTGGACCACAGAGCACCTCAGACTCCAAATATTTTCTTTTCTGCTTCTTAAGAAGCAAAGGATGAATCTAGCTTCTAAAAGAGCACAGGATCAATACCAAAGAGAACATAATTAGAAGATTTAAAAAAAAAAAAAAGAAGTAATGTACTTAGAAATACAGAACAATCTGTCACTACTGAGCAAGCCCTTGCGTTGCATTGCTGAGTCACCCACGGGTTTGCACGGCAGCAGGCGACATTTCTGAGGTCTGCATCTTGCTTGTTGAGGGTCTGTAAAACTAACACGGAAGTCCCAAGGCACGGAGAGGGTCTTGTCCCTCGATCCACGCTGGAATTGAGGGAACCCTGTTTTCCTACGGAGTCGAAGTCCGTGCCCCCATAACATCTATGTCTCTCCCAGGCAACTCCCCTGTCTCTGCTGGAGTTATGTCCTACCCAATATCCTAATTCCACCCCCCCCAAGTACTGGATGTTGGCTTGGGATTTCTGAAGCAACATTAGATACAGCACTGGAATTTACACTAGGGGGAATTACCTCCCTTTAAGAATCCAATGGGATGATATGGGGGATGCTCTGTTCTACTTTCCAGGAAAAAAGACATTTAGTGATCTGCCCCCAGAGCCCCCCAAGCATTTCTCTCTCAATGGAAAAGTAGCTTGCCAGAATAAGCACAGAGTGCTCCAGTCTGATCCCAAAAAGTGACTGAGCATGAAATCTGTAGGACTGATACGATGCTCTTCAGCATGTATTGTGGCTTTGCTGGGAGAGACCAGAGTGCTCAGCACTTTGCAGGACTGAAGTGTCTGCCCTGGATTAAAAACAAAATAAATGAAAAAAACCACTGAAAGCTTCCCTCTTTAGCCCCAGATATTCAGAAATTGTATTACTTTAAAAATTCGCTTTATATCTCTTACAAAAACACGTTATCATTTTATTTAAAAGTTTTAGTTTACAGTCCACAAAGAAAAACTTCATATTCCATTTTGAAGAACTGAAATTTTGTATAACCTCTTCCCCTGGCTTCCAGTCTCAGAAGAAACTATAAGCACATAGTAAAACACTTTAAATAGTTGGCAGTACCTTTCACAGAAATCTTAGTGTCTCACAGTGAGACTAAGCAAACAGGGGTATCCCTGGCCAGCGCAGCTGCTGCACTGCCTGTGCTAAAAGCCCAAGGGCATTCCATAGCCTAAGTAGCAACTCCAAATTGTTTACTATTAAGAATAGCATTTTTAAAAGCACTTAGTACTGGTTTAAACCTGCTGCTATTGAAGACAATGGCAGAGCTGCCATCCACTCTTGCAGGCAGAGGTAAGTAATGTCAGCTGATGCTAAGCTGGATGGTGCAGCACGTTTCATCTCCGCATGGCTGAAGTGAGAAGCATGCAACAGACTCCACCCCCATAGTGACTGAGTATCATACTTCAGAAATATAAAGTTACTCTCTTTCTTCCTCTGAAACCTGCTAAACATCTGACCTAATGTATCAGGGAGTTTTGAAATAATGAGGCAAATCAGAAAGTTGGAAGCTCCGGGCTTTGCGCTTCTGAGCCATTCAGATACAGCTTTTCCCTATTATTTCAGGCATGCTATGCTTCTTAAAATTAAGGTTTGATACTTAGTTGGCTGTGATTTTTCTTCATCCTTATCAATGTTTCCCTCCTGCATTTTCCCTTTCATTTTTCTGTTGCTCTTAATATGCATCGTTTTCCAGCATGTCATTGCATCCTCCATTAAAAAAATGTAACCAGAACAAACTGATCGGGTAGATCTCACTTTCAAACAGTACAGATGTTGTTTTTCAGGCCAGTCTAATTCCCTGCTTTGGGTCTCTCCCAGTAATTTCTAACCAGCTTTCCTCATGCAGACCTACCCATTGTGCAGGTGTTTGGGAAGGAGAACCAAGGGCAGAAGGAGCTGCTCCAAACTAAGGTGCGAGCCAACAGATGAGAGCTCAGTCCAGCCAGGTGCACGCTCCTTCAAGGCTGCAAAACAGCTAGATTCACATCCACAGTGTAGCAGCTCACAGGCTTCTAGTTGTCCCCATAGTGGCACCTTTGCTGGATGAGACCCAGAGTGCTGATTTTCCTTCCAATGCTGGAGACGTTGGACATGCACCAAGGACAGCTGGCTGCGAGTTTCCCGAGGGTATAAAACATTAATGTCTTATGGTCGTTCATAAGATATTAGTCCAAGGACTGCACTGAAGTTGGCAATGACCCAAGGCTTGATATAACCTTGTTCTGGGATCACATTTACTTCTGAAGACTGATAACTTCAACATCTTTCACACACTTTTGACAAATCAGTCTATTTTGCTGTCATAAGAAAGTAAGGGTGTAGCTCTGTGAATTAGTCTGGAGAGGCGTTTGTCCACTGCCCATATGTTGAGGCAGTGGCAGTGGCCAAGTCCAGGTGTTTCACAGGAAGGGAGTAGCAATCTTACAGAACAACATGCTTCCACTAGGAACTTGATTTATGGCTGAAAGCCTTACTTTAAATATATGCATACACTCCTCAGAAGAGAAGTTGTTTTTTTTCCTTGCAACTTGCTGCGTTTGGGGTTTTCACCTTGTCTTGGCAGTAGTAATGGGTCCCATGAGCAAAGCGCACACTGTGTGAAGAAGCATCTCCTGGAAATCTGAATTTCAGTTTCACCAAAATTCTCTCAAACCGTGTGTTTAGAAATCCCTGAATTCACCCTTTGTGAATCAACAATCATTTTGACCACCTTAAACTGGTACCCACAAGGGAGCAAACCCAGAAAAGGTCACTTTGAAGTGTGTGTGAAGCAAAGTAAATTCCTGCTCAGGAACTGCTGCCAGATTTCCCAAGCAGCCTGGAGGAGGAGCACAGGGTAGAGCTTCAGTGCAAACATGACAAGACATTATGGGTTATTAGAAGTTACTTAGGAACTTCTGGCTGGCCCTTTGCCCACCATTAGCTACTATTGTGCTGTATTTTTGCATGTATTTAGGCTAAACACTTCAAAAAACGTACCCAACAAGTACAGATACTGTGCTGCTTGTTAACACTGTTAACAAACAATGTGTTAAGATTATTTGCAAAGAAAGAGAAATCTTTGAGCAGGTAGACACCGTCACTTATCTGGGGCAGGACAGCTGTACAGCACATTCCCTCCCATGCTGCTCATGAGAAAGCAGGGTAATAACTTCTACAAAGTTTAATACCTCCCCATGCTGATGGAAAACTAGTTCTAGATAATGGTCCGAAGAAGTCCTGAGAACACATGAATCATAATATAATGACTAACAAACGCATGCTAATATTGCCGTAATAAAACCAAAAGCCACTAGGTTATGAATGATCAAAAATAATGGTAGAGATGGGAAACCTTGGGGAATCTTCCCAGCAGAATCCAGGGGAGAGAGAGATCTCATGGTTTTGTAACCCACTTCTGCTCTATTTCCTGTCTATACCCTGAAAACCAGCTCTATTTTCAACACAGTTGGGCAATAAATCCCAGGAGTCACCATCATATTTTTACCCCCTATTCAGCAGAAGCAGAAAGGCTTTTGCAACAGAAAGAGGTCCTTCCCATCTTAGCAGCCAAAGTTTCTTTTTATGAGAATATTTCATGCCTTTTTACCATCCGGGTAACCCTCTGACAATTACTCCCTATCTGTCCCTTGCTACACACACATCCCTTCTATTGCTCTTTCATGAGTCCTGCTACATCGTTTTTAACTAGTGATCTGAAATAATCACACTATCTTTTCAATACTATATATTTTAGCCTTATTTTAACACCACATTTACTTTCTTTGATTGCCACTGCTTATATTCTTTAAATATCACGCAATGCTTTCTACGAGCACTAAAATCACTTTGCAATTTCAAAGGCAGAGAGACAACTAAGCTCTGCAGCTCCCCGCTTTGCGAGCGGGTGCCCAGCTGTGTGCCGGCTCTCTGCTCACAAAGGCTGAAACTCCGCTTGGGGATGCGATGTTTGGGAGGAAGAGCAAACTTCAACACCACAGATGGTCAGGAGGGGATGGATCGTTGTGCATACAAAAAACTACAAACACAGCTCACCCAAAACTCACAAGTTATGTATAAAAGATAGAGTTCAAACACAAATTGACTAAGTAACTTGTGTTGATGCAGTGTAGTGGGACCAGTCTGTTGCAGCGGGAGAGAGGACAAAAGCTTGCAGAGTACCGGGGTGGTCTGAGCCAGGAGGGAAATGAGCTGGCCACCCAAAAGTTGTTATTAATGCCAATTTCCCAGACTACCACCAAGAGCTAGATTTATTACTGTCAGCAGAAGATAATGTAGGAAATAACCAGCTGTTGGGAGCCACTCGATGTGCAGCATGACCAATTGCCATGGGAATCCAGCAAGACACAGCAGCCAGGCCAGCTGTGCTTCTTAATCCTCTCTGCTGAATATTTTAAAAATTTAAGCTGACTTGAGAGCAAGAGCAGAAACCAGCAAACCACTGAGCTTTCCTACCTTAGTCCTAAACAAGGAATGAACAATATTTTTATCTCACCCAGAAGCTTGGGAGCAGGATGCTTGAGAGACCCGGTGGCAGCTGAAATCCATGAGGTTGCATCAGGAAGGAACTGGCCCCAGGGCTGTGCTTTGGCCATCAGAGGATTGCACAGATCCTCCAGATGAAGCTGATGATTCCCCACCAGATTGTTTTATCAGTCCAGGCAGACTCAAGCATGGATTTACAGACCTACAACAAGAGGGGAACTTGCAGCTTTTCCATGATAAAACACCACAGCGCACCTGGAAGCATCACTGTAGATGTACAACGTGTTGAAAGTTATTCCTGGCAAGTAGGCGATTGAAAAAGTAAAAAGTGAAACCTCTAATACCGGCCACGGTCACCAATACATTTTTATTGGGGCAGTAAGTGTTTGCCTTACATTTGCTGATGGTTTTATAGATTACATGGCTAAGCTGCTGAACTGAAGGGATATTGCAGTAGGTAACCACAGCAAGGTCTGGGTCAAAAAGAGGGATGCTTTTATGTAAAAGGGTTCAAATGTTAGACTGGAGTTGTGAAGGGCCCAAATCTCAACCACTTCCCAAAGACCTGACCTTCCTGTAAAATAATACTAATCACAAAGAGCAAAATTAGAAGAAATGCAATAATTGGAAGAACGATATAAAAATGCAGGAAATACTAACAGCCAGCTGTCTTGTAACCAGCGTCACATACCCTCCCAGAGGGAAGGAAAGGAAGGAACTGATCTCCAAATGCTACAGCCTTGGAGAGGGAAGGGAGGCAGAAAGGCAAATAACTACGTTGTCGGGTGATCTACCCCCTTGTGAGCATGTCTGTCGCTTGAGGAAATTCTGTATTATGCACTGATTAGATACAAGAGGATTTTGCTTGGAAGTGAAAGGCATGGAAGGATTTTGATACATGGACACTGTAAAATACTAGTGATGTTAAGAGTATTATTTGTTGTCAGTTTAAAGTACACAGCTTCTTTACATAACTAAATAAATGACTCCATATTTTTACAGCTAGATAAATATTTTAATCCCTGTTTACTGCCAGTAGCTTTAACTAACTGCTTTCTGTAATCCTTTTATAAATCTTACATGTAATACATTATATCTGATAAAAATTCTGAGCTTTCCACTGGTACTTTCGGTAATTTAGATGCCAGCTGCCCGCCATGTTCTGCAGGCCAGATCAGTCCTACTGCTGATCTTTTGAAGCCCCCCTCCAGGTGACATTGTAGCCTGAATCTGCAACAAGGATTTAAGGCAGAAATACTGCCAAGAACAGGCAACAAGCAGTCTGCAGAGGCACCTCTGACTATGCATCAACTGAACACACACAGCTCTTGCAAAGATGTTTTTGCCAACTGCAAGTGCGTAAAAGAGTTGGCAGTTTCCTGAAGAACTTTCTGTAGAATTTTTCAGTGGAATTTGAATTACTTTAAAAGAAACAAATATACAAGTATGTATATATACATTACTTAAGCAAACATCTTCCTGTTTCTTCAGGCAGGTGTGTTTACAGCACCAGTTAGGGATAACAGGAATAGATGACACCTGGGGTTACAATTACACCGTTTCACAGCCCAGGACTGTAAAGACAAAGCCTGTATCTCTAACCCATTACAGCACAGGTAATTGAAGAGTTGCAGTGTTTTTCACAGCGTGCTCAAATCATACTGAATAACGAAGAGCTGCAACTTTGTGCAAGAAGGTAAATGCTCCAGAATTGGTGTAATCACTTCCCTTTGCCCCCAAATGGGTGCAATTGCTGTAGCATGCAAGCTCAGACTTACATAGCGATAAAATCAAGAGGTTCTTCAGCAAGCACAGAGCACTTGAAAGGAGCTGAAACCTCAGAGCTCCAAACAGCATCATGTCCTCAAGTCCAAAGGCTGTTGTTCTCGGGAGCAGTAATTTTCCTTAAAAGCCTCCACCAGATACTCATTTGGGCTCCTGTATTTTTAGGGGACTGTCTGTGCCCTTCCCACACACAAGCTGAGCTGGTCTCCCCTCAAAATATTATCTTCACTTCTGACACCTTTTCTGCTCCTAAGCCCATGTTTCTGTAGGTATCTGAGACCATGAAGACCCTGGGTAAAAATGGAAGCCCTTGGGCTCTTCATAAGCTACCCAGGGCGTCACACACTACTCATACGAGATGGTCGGCAGCTCCCTTAGCATTTAATTTCACTGGCTTCAGCACACCCTTCCGTGGCTGAAGAGGGTTGCGAACTCATGACGACAACTCATCTTGGTTGCAAAGCCACTCTATACTCAGGGCATCATGAGTCTCACGATCAAACTTCTGTTCATCTCAGCTGGAAGAAACACTACATTGCAAGGGGAAATCCACTGCAGGCTCAGGCCATAAATTCACAGTATCTCAGCTCTCCTGTGGACTGGCAAAGGATATCGCAAGTATCTGCTGCTTTTGCCTATATAACAAGAAAAAGTAAGAGTGCATGAGCTTTTATTGCAGGTTTTATTTGAGACATTATGACATCTGGCTGTTGCTGTTAGCGAATACAGAACTATTAAAGTGTTTTGAAGCAAACTGGCTGAGCATATGTAATATGTTGGTTATCTAATTTGTTACCCTGATTAAGTTTAGACCTATATCTTTTAGATTGTTAAAGTAAGATAGATCCAACTCTAGAACTGGCTCTTTGGAGCCAGCAGTTTTCCCTGCGATGCCAGTAAGCACATTTCCTCCCTAATGCTCCAGCCAGGTGGCTCAGAGGACACTGGTGGTAACTGGAAGAGTCCCTCTGGCACAGATATGCAAAATGCCAAAAAAACTGTAAAACTAACACTGAATTAACAAGCCATTGGCAATACCTGTCAAGAACAGAATATTAATCTTTAACATAATTGCCTCCAAAGAGGAAATATTTCAGTTACATAAGAAACAAGAAAATATGACAATTTTCTGTCACACTTGGATGCTTCACTTACCACAGTGATGAATCAAAATAATTGCCTGGTCCAGCATTTTGTATGACACTAAATACAGTGCTGGATCTATTGATCCTTTACATGAACAGCTCTTTGAACCTCAAGCGAGTGCCTTCTTGCATCTGCTTACTTCTTGCATTTTAAATCGAAGGAGGGAAACGCGTTTAAATGTCATATTCTGCCAGGAGGGCTGCTTCTCCATGCACTTTTTTTGCTCATCTTTGTCATGACAAGTGTTAGTACTCAGGTTGGGTTTCTCTCACCATTTCAGTTACCAGTGGTGGCTGGCTGGAGAATTTTTCAACACGTGGGAAAAATTTCCATGAGGTTGGATGGAAAGACTGCTAAATCATTTAATGCCCCCAGCTACAGAAAGCCTTTAGAGGGTTAGTAACTGGCTGCTGGCAACCCAGCACTGAGTCCTCTCAGCTCGGGGGTTTTTTCCCGTAGAAAATGTGCTCCTATAGGACTTTTTCTGTCCAGTTTCAGTCAAGCCCTGACATGCTTCTGCTCTGCTCAGTCCCAGCAGTGGTGCCCGCAGACAAGCAACACTCCAGCCAAGCGTCCCGAGTTTTGACATGATTTGGGTCCTCATCCCAAGCTCCAGTGAGCGCTGTGGTGTGATGCTCTTGGTTGCACTCCTTCTGTACCATGAAGACCTCCTGGTATTTTAAATGTCTGAGTAGAGAGGGATGTTTCTGAGTGTGGATTTTTGATGTGTTAAGACCTCATCAAAAGGAAGAGATGAAAGTAAAACAACCTCTTGTCGTGGTTTAACCCCAGCCAGCAATGAAGCACCACACAGCCACTCGCTCACCCCCCCCCGAGATGGATGGGGGAGAGAATGGGAAGGGGAAAAGTCTCTGCTCAGTCCCAGCAGTGGTGCCCGCAGACAAGCAACACTCCAGCCAAGCGTCCCGAGTTTTGACATGATTTGGGTCCTCATCCCAAGCTCCAGTGAGCGCTGTGGTGTGATGCTCTTGGTTGCACTCCTTCTGTACCATGAAGACCTCCTGGTATTTTAAATGTCTGAGTAGAGAGGGATGTTTCTGAGTGTGGATTTTTGATGTGTTAAGACCTCATCAAAAGGAAGAGATGAAAGTAAAACAACCTCTTGTCGTGGTTTAACCCCAGCCAGCAATGAAGCACCACACAGCCACTCGCTCACTCCCCCCCGGTGGGGGCTTTGATTTTCCAGGTGAAATTTCCATAGCAATCACAGGGAGGAGAAACTGCTATATTTGAAAATCTGATTTGGGGATAATTAAAAGCATTGTCAAATAAACACAGTGAGAAGTAGGCAAATTTGTGCAAAAAATATTTCAAAATTCACTGGCCAGAACCAGAGAAGAGTAACATGCCTGTAGCAACACTGCAAGAGAGGAGTGTTGATTACATTAACAGGGAATTACATTGTGCAGCTGTACAGACTTCACCCTGAATATCTTATAAGGGACTTACAATCCAGCCAGATAATGTTCATGCTTTAATTTTTATCCAGATTTGAATTTAAAATATCTTTCTCTCAGAAAGAAAATTAGAGGATTTCAGACACACGGTTTGATTCACCGAACTAATGAGATAAAACTCCTGACTGGAGGTAAAAAACCCAATGCATTAAATCAATGGGAAAGTTTCCTTTGAAGGATTTGATAGCAAATCAAGATTTGACCCTCCTGCAAACTTCACGGGTTGGATACATCTCAGCCAGAGTTGCTGACTTTCTCTGAAAACTTGGGTCCAGCTGGGCCAGAAGGGAAGATCTGCAGATTACAGAGAAGGGAAGAGCCATCATCCAGACAAAGCGAGAGCACGGGGCTTTCTTGGGAATTGCTTTGGGAGTCAAAGGGGCATCTTGCTGCTGTGTTAGATATTGGTTCTGACACTAGATCTTCCCCAAAATCTTATTTTCCTCTTCTTACACATCCTTTGCCACCTCTGGTGCTGCTGCTCCTGCTCATCCCCTACCTGCAAATACACCTTTGCTCACCTCAAGTCAGCTGTACACACGTGCAGCAGCATCACAAGAGGTTCGTGGATCATCTGCAGCTCCCAGTAACACTGACGGCATCTGCGTCCTCCTGAGCCATCGGTTACAGATGAGATGAGTCACCCGGCCTCTGCCACCACAGCTGCTTCAGAAAAACAGTGACAGAATTTAATGTCACAGACCAAAACCGAAAAAAAAACCCAAAACACTTTAGGTGTTTGCAGCCCAGGTGCGAGGGAGAGGGTGGAAGATGATGCTGCTGGAAAGAAAATCATTAAGCATGAGAGATTCTCAGCAATATCCATTCTGCCCCTTGTAGCCCCCTGCTCCTTTCCGATTACAACAGCATAACATCAATTTCTGGGCATTACTCCATGGGATGAGAAAGCTGTGAAAGACTGTGCATCATGCAAGAAAAATATGTTTTTTTAACACAGTGTGCTAATCACATCCGTCCGTTGTACTCCCAGCTCTCCAGCCAGGTGGAGGGAGGGCTGGCGGATGCTTAGCCCTGGGGTCCTTTCTAAACTCTCCGGCACAGACTCATCCTCAGCCCTTCAGGTGGTGGGAATCCACCCAGAAACCTGCCCAGCAGCAGCTTTCAATCATCTTAACAAGCAGGTGACCCCAGCAGCCCTCCTGCATCAAGACCTGGGAAGCTGCAGCTGACCCTTCCATGACATTGGTGTGTGTCCTGGGACCTCCTATCCTCCCAGCACTGCAGTGGGCGAGGGGAAAGAGCATCACAGTGATAAAATATTCTTACCATGACAGCGACCGGGCTGCCCGGGCTGCACAGCACCCCAGTGCTCCAGAGGCAGCAGGTTCAATAGCCCCCGCAAAAAATAATAATGAAAGTTCATTCTTTGCAATAACACAACAGAAAGTGAGGAGACTTTTCGATACAAGTAACAGAGCCCCTAGGTTAACGGAGATTAACAGCAAAGAGGTTTATTAAGCGTGAATCATTTCCTACTTATTGTCCACAAATGCATTAGAGTATGCTTTTCTTTTCTTTTTTGTAAGCCAAATGTATAATTGGCATTATTAGTTTCCTCCTCCTCTCTCCTTCTCCTCTAGTTTTTAATTAGAGCATAGAGGAGGGAAATGCATATTTGATATGAGGAAGAACTGGGGAGGGAGAATAACAATTCTGACTCTTTCAATTATTCCTACACAAGATGAGCCAGATTTCTGTAAGAGCTCAGCCTCCACAGTCGGCACCAGATCTGAGCCGAGGCCAGTACTCGGTGTGCTCTGCGGGGCTGAAGCGCTCAAGAGATCCGGCCTTCACCCAAGCGCAGAGTGGGAGCAGGGCTCTGCCTTGGTTTGATGCCAGTGATGGAGCCAGACCCTTTCAAACCATCAGCCTCACTTGGAAATTGTGTCTCTGGAAAAGGAAAACTTCCCATCAGCAAAGCGGTGCTTTAGATTGAATGTCCCTTTCTTTGCAACTTCTTATTGCTAGGGGTACCTTCGTGTGCTGAAGGGAACCGTCCTCCAACCGCGCGTATCTGTCCCCTTCAGACACTCTGCTTGATGTGGATGGATCTGTTCGCTCGTCTTATTTGCTCTCTCCTGAACCTTCCTTTTTCTCCTTCCTCTCAGTACTCTTTGAAGGCTGCATCTCCCCAACCAATCTCTCATTCCCTTACCCAACATGGGTACAACCAGCCTTGCTGCTGACAGGGCACGCACACAGCCCAGTCTCTTGCCCCAAGCTGAACTGCGCTCGCTGGACCATATTACATTACATGCACAGGCCTTGGGCCAGGGGCTTTCTCTGCCTCCGTTTTCTTCCACCTCTAGTTTGGGAAAAAATTGAGATTAGAGCTGAGAAAGCTGCAGTGACCTTGAAAACCTGTTTAGTTTTCATCTTTCAACAAATGCTTAAGGAGTGTTTTTGTGCAGAAACCACTTAAGTGTAATTATTATTCCTGAAGTAGCAGAAATATATTTCAGGTGGTGTATGGTGTTTGCAAAACAGCCACGTGTCTCTGTGCAAACCACAAGATACAAATGCCATATCACCACGGCTCCGTCAGTTAATTCCATATCGTTTTACCAGCATATTTACTCCAGCAATTCAAATGTTTAATTCCAGCTTGGTTTCATTGATAAACATGACTTTATGACAAACACATTTTTACAAAGCAGGTGTTAAACTGACAATCACTTCCAACCTGATCTCATAACCAGCAAGTTTTTCAAGCAGTGCATTTGCAAAGTCAGTGAGAAATGTGCTGAGAAAGGTTTTGGACCGCTCTGATGCTTACTGTAATGCAGGAGGAGGTGGGGCTGATACTTCCAGAACTGCAAAAGAAAGTTATGAGTGCAAAGCACTAACCACTCTAGCTCCATTACTGGCACAGGCAAGACCAGCCCCTCTGCCATCCCTGAAAGGCAGCCAGAAGAACCTGCACAAGCGGAGACGAGGACGCTCTTCCCACGACCTCCCCAGCCCGCTGGAGGTCCTGCGCGCCGGCGTTTTAGAGCAAGGTGGTCGGTTGTGTTCAGGAATTACACTTGACAAATGAATTTGTCTCAGCTGTGGATTTAGCATGCACACAGCCCACTAAGCCACTTCAGGGTCTGTCCCTAATTAAATGTAAGTGAATATAGACATGGATCAGGGAAACCCGGACCTCCAAGAAAGATGAGAACTTGCAGTTCCTTCACAAGTTTAAATATCTCCCTATTTTGCAGAAGCCTGAACACCTTGTCAATCTTCTTAAATACAAGCCATAGACTCTTCTGAGGCAACACACTTGCAGAAGGTAGTTTATCTCAAGCACATAATTCATTTTAAATGGTATTAATTCTTTCCCACAATGAGTGCTGCAGCTGTTCCCACCTACCAATACCTGTGCGCACCACGTCTCGCTAGGCAAGAGGAGGATGTTATCTGGAGATGTGCTGCCTGTCAGCTGTGATTCAGACCCCAGTGCTGCACTCTTTTCCCACCATTACAAGGTCCACTGGGATAGCTAAAACTTTGCTGGCAGAACCCCAGGGCAACAGGTTTACACCAGCTTGATTTTAAAATCAGAGAACTCACGAAATACCCCATCGACCTGTAGGGAAGAGGTAGCAGAGGGCTGAGGGTTACAAAGAATGGGTTCAGTTACCTCGACCAGAAAACCTGGAAATCTTTTCCCTTGCTTGCTCCCTTGCTACCTGCAGAACTGCCACCTCCAGCAAGGGAGCAGCAGGGGCAGCTTTTCCCTGTACAGGCAGAGTCGAGCACCCAGTCATACTACAGGGGAGAAACTTTGTTGGTGTCCCTATTCCCTGTATGCAAGAGGGGAGGGAAAAGGTGGCTATCACCAAAGACTAGGCAACTTGTTCACTTTCCTTGCTGTCAGAGTAATGGAGACATCTGACTTTAAAAAATAATAATAAAAAGAAAAAGAACACAGCGTACACTATTCCCTGGAAACCAATAACTTGCATCCTCTATCTATTATATGCAAGCTCCATATGACAGAAAAGCTTAATGTCAGAGCTTTAGAAAAGATCTTTTCCCCAATGCAGATGCAAGAAAGCAGAAAGGCAGGATTTCTGCTAACTCCGACCAGACTTGAAAGAGTCCCCAAGCTGCTGATGGCTCTCAGGCAGTCCCAAGGATGAGTCGGTTTTGCCTCTTTGGGAGCAAGCCTGTGAAACCTGGCTTTTGCTTTCATCGCCCTCAAACGCAACTGGTTCTTGTATAAGCACGGGTGTACTGTGACATTTTGGGAGGTGATGCCAGCACAAATCTGTAGGGTACTTCCAATACAGCCAAAACACTTTATGTGCAGAGCAGGAGCGTGCTAAGAGAAAAAGCAAGGGCCCGGTAACATCTCCTTACTCAGCTTGGTGCTGCAGGGAAGCAGGGGAGGGGATCAGTTTGTCCTGCCCTTCATTTCCAGTTATTACCTTACTACTTTTGAAGACAGTTTCCTGCTTTAAAAAGAAATAGCTGCCCAAGTCAGAAATCTGTTCCCTCCCCTAAAAACAGCTAAAGATTGAGACTGGTGGGCCTGCGGGAAGCTCGCATGCTTCACAGCAATGACATTTAGGGATGCGGCACGGCAAACACCAGGAGCACTTTGGTAAACAGAGCTGATTTGTTACACTGCATCTGTGCGGCTAAGCCAGATGAGGCTACGCTTCAGAAGATGGTATCTTCTACCATCCCTTGGATGTTTATTGTCCCAATCCAATTTAATTCATCCACTTGATCTGTAAATGGACAAAGCCTGCAGAATTTGTAAATTAGTAGAGTTTGCCCAGCAAAAGTAAAAGTCCTCATTTTGTGTAATAAAAGGCTTAAAAGCACACAAGCAAAATGTAATGCAGTAGGGAGGACTGCCAAAACCAGACATTACTGATGTGCAAGGTGCTTAGAAAGTTAGAAGTCTCTGCAACTTTTGATAGACAAAACGTCACTCACCATATCATTAAAGTCTAATGAGTAAGAAGGCAACTTCAGAAATGCCAGAGCACGTACATGGTGTTGATGCATTACTCTTTGAAGATGGCTTTTGACGCTTTTCTAAACAGAATAATTTTTCCGCATAGCATTTGATGTTGATGTGCAAAACACAACCATGACATTAAAAGTAAACTCTCAGCGTTAAGAAGAATTCCCCTTACCTGTGACATTCTGATATTCTGTAGGTGATTGAAGAACACAAAAGAAATCAGATAACTTCCCCCCCCTCCCCATCCTTCAGCCACAGACCCTCTTCTAAAACTTAGTATCACAGAATCATAGAACAGTTTGGGTTGGAAGGGACCTCTAAAGGTCATCTAGTCCAACCCCCCTGCCGTG